>NW_015386547.1:52939-99852 GCF_001527695.2 Protobothrops mucrosquamatus
AATAATAATAATAATAATAATAATAATAATAATAATAGTAGTAGTAGTAGTAGTAGTAGTAGTAGTAGTAGTAGTAGTAGTAGTAAAGTTGGAAGGGACCTTGAAGGTCATCTAGTCCAACCCCCTGCTCAGGCAGGAAACCCTATACCATTTCGGACAAATGGCTGTCCAGTCTCTTCTTAAAAACTTCCAGTGTTGGCGCATTCACCACTTCTGGAGGCAGGTTGTTCCACTGGTTAATTGTTCTAACTGTCAGGAAGTTTCTCCTTAGTTCTAGATTGCTTCTCTCCTTGATTAGTTTCCACCCGTTGCTTCTTGTCCTGCCTTCAGGCGCTTTGGAGAATAGCTTGACTCCCTCTTCTTTGTGGCAGCCCCTGAGATATTGGAACACTGCTATCATGTCCCCCCTCGTCCTTCTCTTTGTTAAACTAGACATACCCAATTCCAGCAGCCGTTCCTTATATGTTTTAGCCTCCAGGCCCCTAATCATCTTTGTTGCTCTTCTCTGTACTCTTTCTAAAGTCTCAACATCTTTTTTACATCGAGGTGACCAAAACTGTAGCTATCACATTTTGGTACTGTGCGGGGAGGGGGGGGAATCTTTTGCCTGCAAACCAGTGATCAAGCTTTGTGTTTAACATCACACCTGAAATTAAAATTTAAAAAAAAAAAACTTTCAAAGAGCATGAGATGAGCTGTAAAGTTTGTTCAGATGATTCGGAGAAGCGATTTCTTTGTTTTGTTTTTGTAAATACGCCATCTAGTGGAATTAAAGACGAATCGGTGAGATGACCTTTGATAAAGGTGCACTAAATGCAAAGTTGACGTGGCCCCTTTATTCAGATGGAACAGTTGGAACATGAATTCCGTGCAACGTTGTTCGTTAGTTAACATAATTTAATTAACAAAACCCTGATTATTTCCTTGGCTCGTGTTGATTTGTTTTGTATTTCCCTCAAAGAGGAGACTACACTAAAATTTGTTAGAAAGTGATCTCCATCACCCACCCCAAAGTAACATTTGGAATAAGGAGAGAAATATTCATAATGCAAGGGCAAAGTGTGTAAATATAAGAGTGGGTGGGGAAAAAATGGAATGAACATGATGTTTTTGTTGTTGTTAGTTGCAAAGTTGTGTCCGACCCATCGTGACCCCATGGACAACGTTCTTCCAGGCCTTCCTGTCCTCTACCATCTTCTGGAGTCCATTTAAGCTCACGCCTACTGCTTCATTGACTCTATCCAGCCACCTCATTCTCTGTCGTCTCCTTCTTCTATTGCCCTCAATCTTTCCCAGCATTAGGCTCTTCTCCAGTGAGTCCTTCCTTCTCATTAGGTGGCCAAAGTACTTGAGTTTCAACTTCAGGATCTGGCCTTCTAAAGAGCAGTCAGGGTTGATCTCCTCTAGGACTGACCGGTTTGATCGCCTTGCAGTCCAGGGGACTCGCAGGAGTCTTCTCCAGCACCGTAGTTCAAAGGCCTCAATTCTTTGGCGCTTAGACTTTCTTATGGTCCAACTTTCACAGCCTATTAATATAATATTTTAAAATTGTCTGAAGCGTTGTTTCCAAACCTGGGAAATTATACTGATTGTCTGAATGTAAGAGGATAAGGTGAACACTGTTGGGAAGGGACTCCTGACCCATGTAGTTCAGCAGTCTGTTTTCACAATGGCTAACCAACTGCACAAGTAAGCTCACTAGTCACACTCCCATCAAGGCTAATACTGCAGTCACTAAAATGGTATCAACACTTCAGAAATTATTCAAGGAATAGTTTGGAACAGACCAGATATGTTCCTCATTATGCAGAGACTTAGCTCTCAGGGGGGAAAAAATTCTCATTTTGGGAAAGGTGGAAGGAAATAGAAGACCATGAGAACTAGCAGCAGGATAGATAGATTCAGTTACAGTAAGGACAATAGCATCATTGGATAACCTGCAACTTAGGCGCAGAAGAAGGAAATCTATGTGATTGTTAAGAATCAACGCCACTTGATAGCACATAATATTCAATCAATCAATCAAATATAAGATAGATAACCTTTATTGTCATTTTTTTACTGTGGGCACAATGGCACACATCAAAAATGAAATTTAGTTGCCCGCTCTCAAAGTGAAACACATATATGACACACACCTAAACATACAATGAACAATATACGTAGCAAATAAATATTAAATACTGTCCATCTTGAATATATAACGGAAGGAGGAAGCTTGAGAGTTCACAAAGTTAACGCTGTATGGAATGAAACTCTGGCTGAATCTGGATGTTCTGCTATGGATACCACGAAGCCTCCTCCCAGAAGGTAACAAGGAAAACAGGTGATGAAGAGGATGTGTAGTGTCCCAGATAATCTTATGGACCCTGCTCAAGCAGCGCTTCTGTGCTATGTCCTGGATGGGTGGGAACTGCCAATGATTGTATCATAAGTAAAGATGAGCATTGGGGCTCCTCCAATCCTTTTATGCTGGAAGCGGCTTGAGAAACCAACAGGCTTGTTGTTGCCTCTAAGCCAGTGGTTCTCAACCTTTTTAATGCCGCGACCCCAACCGGTCGTAAGTCGAGGACTAAACCGGTTGTAAGTCGAGGACTAAACCGGTCATAAGTCAAGGACTAAACCGGTCGTAAGTCAAGGACTACCCAACCGGTCGTAAGTCGAGGACTTTCCCTGCCCGGGAGCGCTGCGCATGCGTGGTTCCGCCCCCTGTGCCGGCCGAGGCGTAGCTGGCAAGCGGCAGAGACAGAGCAGGCCGACCACCAGCTGGCCCAGCCCAAGGGAGGTAAGGCACCCACCGGAAAAGGGGAAAAAATGGTGGACAAAAAAAATGGTGGACAAAAAAAATGGCGGACAGCCTTGCTTGGCGACCCCCGTGAAATGGTCGATCGACCCCAAATGGGGTCCCGACCCACAGGTTGAGAACCACTGCTCTAAGCCAAGTGTTGTCTGGAATAACGACAAAAAGGCATGCAAAGTTTCAGAGAAGACCTTTTCCATGTATATAAAAAAGGGCTGTTCAGACGCTTTTGTGTAGCCATGACCATGCTATTGAACTGCAACCCTTCAGTACAGTACAAGCTAATGTCAAGGGGACTTTTACCAGATACGTGGCCTGTCAATTGTGTCCAAAGATTTAATAATAAAATATTGAATACAGACCCCTGATCTAGAACTCATAAACGAAAGGAAAAAAACCCAGTCTCCACCAGTAACCACCAGTAACCAAATTGGGCAAAACCCATTGGGTGTGGCCAAAGCTAAGTAATACCAAGATCACTCGTATAAGCCTGCTTTACTATTAGACTCATTGGGATTTATTAGAAGTCCATTCTGGCTGCAATGTACTTACTTACCGCAGTGCAACATCTGCAGGCAAAAGTATTTTAAAATCTAGTTAATAACGAGAAGCTCTTTCTCCAAGAACTCTGAAAGAAATCATGTGTACCATCAGCGGTGTTAGCAGCAAACTTTACTTGCTTATTTTGTAAATATTTTTTAATGAAAAAAAAGAAGACATAGGTTGCAAGGACAGGGACATTTCTTGCATATAGGCACGGTCACCAGATGCTTCTCCAAGACTGACTTTCCATCTCTTTATTTAGCAGCAATAATCTTCTCCCGAACAAAGATAGCCAGCCAAAGCTACACCCAAAAGTCATTTATCATTTGTTTCCACATTTGTATCCCTATTGTTAATTCTCTATCAGGGTTGCCTTTGAGGTGAGGCGATGTAACCATTTCATGCGCTGCAAGGTCAGGATGAAATGCTTAGATTGAGTTGGGAGGCACTTCGGCCTTAATAAATCGCCACTCAAAAATCCTGAAAAGTAGCTGCTCCCCTGTCTTAGCAGGGATCCTTTGCTGCTTTTAGCGTAAAGATACAAATCCATTGGCTGTACCAAACAAGGAAATTTGCACAATGACTTCCCAGACAATGGCTGGCTCTGGGCAGGGTTATTAATGTCTTATTTTTCATATGTATAAAGAGTGGTTCAAGCAGTAGCAACAACACTGAACCAACTCACCCACCCCCAAAACAGAGAAAGAAAAAGCCTTCAGGAGCACCGGCCTCTTGCAGTTTGAATTCAAGAGAGAATGTTTCTAAAACCCCATTCTGTAACTAGATCCTAGGCATACCTCTCATCAATGGCCCTCCCTTTTATCAAGCTAATCATAGCCGTTCTGTTTTGTTGACAAAACACCTCCTTCAGATTGAAAGCCTTTTTTTTTTTCCCAGTGGTGGGATTTGGGAGGCTATCACAAACGTTGCTGGGTGTTTGAACTATCTCCTCTCCCTCTTTTTCACCCATCTGAAAGAGAAAAGTCAACACTATTACTGGATTACCTGCCTGTACAATTCTAGAACCCAAACTCAAGACAATTTAGATCGTGGTCTGTTATGTAGCAAACAAGCATTCCAAAGAATTGCTGGCATTTTACAAATGGTATCAGAAATGGTGTCTTCTGGGGGAAAAGCCAGAAGCCTCGTTTGTTCTTATCCTGAGACTGGAAGCAAACATCTTTAACTGGAGAGCAGCCTGAAATTATTTCTAACCAGAGTCTGAAGTCATCTCAGGTAGGTACTTCCAGCTCCAAGCTAATTATAGGGTAGACTTTGAGCTTTGGAGAAGTTAGGTTACTAGGGCAGAGGTCCCCAACCTTTTGGCACTAGGGACCAGTTACATGGAGAGAGGTTTTTCCGTGGACCAGAGGGGCATGGTTTTGTCTGTTGCCTGCATCCCACAGATGAGGCTTTGTTTGTTTGTGCAGACCGGTTGCTGGTATGCCACGGCCCGGTACCAGTCCACGGACCTGGGGTTGGGGACCCGTGGCCTAGGGGAGAGAGTGGCAGGCACTTCTGCTGATCAAGTGCCAAAAGAAGAAATCTGAACAGAAGACTTGGCTTTCATATTTACATGAAGTATGGATTTCTTCATGGACTTCGCTTGAATAAACACATCCTTAGACATGCAATTCAGTCCTACATAGGAATACACAGAAGGAGAATACACAGGAATGCAATAGAAATGGATACTGTCTAAACCTAGAAGTTGTGAATTATGCACATCTGATTATCCAGCACAGTCTCTGTTCAAGTCCAGTCTCACCATCTTGATTTTTTTTCTTGGTTGACTTTTCCTACAAATGTATTTTCAATTCAGAACTTCACATCACAATTTTTACCCAGGGTTTGAACCAACAGACCTATTGAACTTGCTGAAGCAAGCAAAATAATACATCAATTCAAATGCCAACAAATTAATGATTTTCTCCCATCATCCTTTGTTTAATAATATTGACTCTTTTCACTTTTTGAAAATGGTAACAGGTTGAAATACACATAATTATCTTTTTATTGAATGTTGATAGTTATTTGAGCTGATTTGTGTTTTGCAACAGTAAACAACATCACAGGCGAATAAACAAGAATCAAACAAGGAGAAGGTATATGACCAGAATAGGAGGGTTGAAAAGATACTGATAAAAAGTTACACAAAAGACCAGAGCTTTTAGAACTGTACATGGAGATAATTATAGACGGAATACGGCAAGAATAAAGTACAAAGAACTATGTAGAAGATTTGGAAGATACATAAAATTCCCTGTGACCCAAATATTTTGAATAACCATTCTCAGCTTCTTGTTTCTGAATTAGTCAATGCCCCCCCTTCTTCCTCCCTCTTTTCTGCCACACATTGATGGGCTCATTGAATTCCTAGATTCCATGTACGAGGGAATATCCAGGTTTTCAAGGATTTATGAAATGCCATCTGGGTTGAGGTCAAGTAAATCTCAGGTGCAATAGTGTTCCAAAGATCAGGCGATGCAACAGAGAAGACATGCTTCCTGGGTCCCACCAGGTAGCGCCATTTAATGGAACCCAAAGATCTCATGGGATGGGCAAAGAAGATAGAGATGGTCTCAGAAATAACCTGGCTCTATGCCTTGACCAATTTTGCTCTATAACCCAAACTTTGAATTGCACCCAGAAGTGAATTGGGAGCCAGTGCAGTTCATGGAGCAGTGGCACACTGAGGTGTTCCTGTAACTATCAATGTTGCAGCTTCCAAGTAGTCTTCAAGTACACTGTAGTAATCCATGTGGCAGGTGACCAAGACATAATCATAATCATGAACAATGTCTCCCAATCCAGGAAAGGGTAGAATTAGTGTTCAAGACAAATTTCTGCAAAGGCCTTCCTTGTCATGGCTACGTCTGTGCCTTAATCAGGAGCCATGAGTCAAGGAAGATCTCCAAATTGTACACCAGCTCAATCTGGGCCACTGTGACACCATGGACAACTAAGGACTCTAATGGCTTACAGCATCTTCTAATATCACCCAACCAATATTGAAGCAACATAATCTCTGTTCTCATTACTGTTATATTAGTACAATGGCAATTGGATGAATCTAGAAAGTGTATCATTTATTAATAGAGATCCTACTTGCAACTCTTATAAAACTTACAATTTCCATTACTTTGTTAAACAACAGGCACAAAAGTCCAATCTGGAAAATCCATATATTTTGAAAGCAACAGTGAAAGATGCCACCTAATACAACAATATGACTCAGAAGAGAGTTGATCAGAATAATAACTTTTCCCGTGAGCAGGGGAAATAATAGTTAACGGAAAAAATGGCAATGAGTAGTAATCAAAGGGCAAGATGAAGTCAAGGGGTGTATAGCTGAGTTAAGGAGATGATCATTAAGGAGATGATCATTAAGGAGATGATCATTCAGGTGTCAAGTTCAGCCACGATATTTTTCCATCTGTCAAATTATAGCTACTGTCTATCTCTGTGTGTGTATTTTATTGGCATCTTACTTATTGGTTGGATGTGGGATAATATATGCTACAGTAACATCTATCTTTTATGGCAATAAGTTTTAAATTTACTAATGGAAATATTAATTTGATATAAAAATAGAATGAACTCATGACAACTGTCAGCAAGATGATCCTGAGGCTAGTAGCCTCTTACTTCTGTAATTCCTTGATTTTCAGGAAATGTTTTGCCCTAATTGAATTAAGAATGGCAATATGCAAAACACCAATGGTATGAATACTTCCTTAACTTTCCAAGGCACTTCCTTAGCCTCAAAAGACTAATTTCAAACTGGTTTCTCTATAGACTTGATAAGAAAATATGCACACAGGCCCACCTCAAGATAAATCACCATGTTAAAGAAGTATCTCAGAATTCCTCTTATGGCATCTTCTAATCTATTCTACCTAGCTCAATTTATCTGTCTGATAAATTTATAATGGCTAGCAATTTTGTTTAACTCAATCTGGGGACAGAGAACTTGAAAGAGGTTTGTATTCACGGAAAAATTGGATGTTTCTTCTTTTTGTTAAACTTCAGTCCAAGAGCAATCCTAAATCTTTAATTCCAAATTTTCTCTTGTCTTGGCCAAGGTTTCTACAGATTTTTAGATATGAATTTCTCTGGACTCTGATCCTAGTGCAATCTCTTTTGCTTGACAAGGTGGAATCAATGATGCTATTCCTTTTTATAACTTCTTATTATAACGTTTTGTACTGTACAGCTGGAGAGAAATTTTAGTTGGTGCAATCTATCCCTTCTGCCTTCCATTCCAACAAAAGATGATCTGAATGAAACCACAATTGTAATTACAAAACAATATATCCGCTTCATGTACATACCTACAGTATTTATCATGATCTATAGATGCAGAACTGGTATATGTGGGCTGAAGAAATCTGGACAAATATCAGATGGAAGCGAACTTGGTCACTTCTAATGGTTGATTTTGATGGACATGATATTATGCCACAACACATGATTGCCTTATAATTGTGAAAGTAGCAATGGCAAAGTTACGGGATTTTTTAAAATTTTATTTTTGGTTCTGTTAAAGCTAAAATGACAATACAGTTAACAGTGCTTAGAAGAGTCATAACCCAAGTAACTTTGGAGCTACATTTTGTTTAGCTAGATATTTTAATTCTTCCCTTAAGCCCTCTTCCTTATTTCTATGGTTACATTGTCAATGGTATAGTCAATTCCAAGGAAAGGCCTCATAAATTTAGGCTTTCTACCTTTTTTCAGGTTTTAAAAATTGCAAAAAATCCTTATATTTCAAGATTTCTCAGGCACACATTACCAGCAAACATTGTTAATCTTAAAAGAATACCAGATTTTAGCATTTTTTTTCTAATGTGGTACAGCAACAAAAAGCAACTACGGTAGCTTCAAGACCAGGAAATAAGTATATAAGGCTATAAAAAGATGAAATGTTATTTATACAGTATATAGATTTATTTTTTAAAAAATGAAGTTCAGTTTCTGAGGGAGAAAAAATCCTTCTCTTACAAACATAATATTTTTGCAGGAGTATTTTTACTCCATAGGACTGTTTTTTATGTGCTGATATCATCCACACAGAAAACAAATTAAAATGGGTGAAAGGCTCACCTTTGATCTCATTTCCTTTTCAAGTTATTTCTGTCTTATTGTACAAGGACAGCAGCATGTTCCTGCAGAATCAGACCATCACTCCCCAATACAATCAACCTGGATATACGTATGGTGGTTATAGAAAGTCTACACACTCCTGTTAAAATGCCAGGTTTTTGAGATATAAAAAAATCAGACCAAGCTAAATCACTTCAGAATTTTTTTCCACCTTTAACATATCATAAAAGCTGTGCAATTCATTTGAAAAACAAACTAAAATCTTTTTTTTTTGGGGGGGGGAGAGAAGTACAATAACATGATTGCATAAATGTACACACCCTTAAACTAATAGGTTGCTGAAGTATGTTTTGATTTTATAACCGCATCCAGTCCTTTGGGTTAGGAACCTATCACACTGCACATTGACAAATAATAATAATAATAATAATAATAATAATAATAATAATAACAACAACAACAACAACAACAATAACAATAGCAATAGCAATAGCAATAATAATATTGGTTGGAAGGGACCTTGGAGGTCAGTGCAACCCCCTACTGAGGCAGGAAACCCTATACCATTTCAGACAAATGGCTGTCAAGTCTCTTCTTAAAAACTTCCAGTGTTGGAGCATTCACAGCTTCTGGAGGCAAGTTGTTCCACTGTTTTAATTGTTCTGTCAGGAAATTTCTCCTTAGTTCTAGATTTCTTCTCTCTCTGATTAGTTTCCATCCGTTGTTTCTTGTCCTGCCTTCAAGTGCTTTGGAGAATAGCTTGACTCCCTCTTCTTTGTGGCAGCCCCTGAGATATTGGAACACTGCTATCATGTCACCCCTTGTCCTTCTCTTCATTAGACTAGACATACCCAATTCCAGCAACCGTTCTTTATATGCTTTAGCTTCCAGTCCCGATTATCTTTATTGCTCTTCTCTGTACTCTTTCTAGAGTCTCAACATCTTTTTTACATCATAGTGACCAAAACTGGATGCAGTATTCCAAGTGTAGCCTTACCAAGGCATTGTAAAGTGGTATTAACACTTCACGTGATCTCCTATGCACATCTCCTATGCACATCCCTCTTCAGGTCATCCCACAGATTTTCAAATAGATTTAGATCTGGGCTCTGGCTGGGCCATTCCAAAACTTTGGTCTTCTTCTGGTGAAGCCATTCTTTTATTGATTTGGAGGTATGCTTTGGGTCATTGTCTTATTGAAAGCTGAAATTCCTCTTCATCTTCAGCAGTTTAGCAGAGACCTGAAGGGTTTCTGCGAAAATTTAGTGATATTGGGAACTGTTCATAATTTCTTCCACCTTCACTAGAGCCCCAGTTCTAGCTGAAGAAAAGCAGTCCCAAAGCATAATGCTGCCACCATTATGCTTCACTGTGGGTATAGTGTACATTTGGTAATGCACAGTGTTACATTAGCACCAAACATACTTTTTGGAATTATGCCCAAAAAGTTCAACGTGGTCTCATCAGACCATAGCACATTTCCCCATATGCTTTTGTCAGGCTTGATGTAGGATTTTGCAAAATGTAGCCAGGCGGGTTTGAATGTTTTTTTGTGTGTGTAAGAAAAGGCTTGCCTTACAGCCTTACCCTACAGCCCAGATATGAAGAATATGGAAGATTGTTGTCACATGTCACAATCAATACTTGCCAGAAATTTCTGCAGTTTCTTTAATGTTGCTGTAGGTCTCTTGGTAGCCTCTCAAACTAGTTTTCATCTTGTTTGTTTCATCCATTTTGGAGGGACATCCAGTTCTTGATAATATTGTTGTGCCATTAGTTCTCCACTTGTTGATTACTGTCTTCACTGTGTTCCATGGTATATCTAATGCAGGGGTGTCAAACTCAATTTCATTGAAGGCCACATCAGCATTGCGGTTGCCCTCAGGGGGCCGGGTGGGTGTGGCCAGGTGGGTGTGGCCTGCTAGGTGGGCGTGGATGGAGTGGGTGTGGCCTACTGGGTGGGTGTGGCCAGCTCGACATTGTTCGCGTCAAGGGTGCCTGTGGGTACCTGGGCAGGAGTGGGATAGATCTGAGGGTCTCTGGCAGCAGGGGGTGGGACCGGGGCAAGTGCCAAGGCATGGTCCACTGGAGAAGCCTCACTGTTCCTCTCAGGCCATGCGGGGGGGCTTATGGAGCTAAGACTGAATGCGTTTCAGCATAGATGGCCACCACAAAATTGTACATTGGCTCCTGGCTGGCCTGGGCCAAGGCAGAGGGGGCGTTCCCTCACTGTTTCCAGGATGGCTTCGCGGGCCACATGAAACCACTTTGCGGGCGGTATCCGGCCCCTGGGCCTTATGTTTGACATTTCTGATCTAATGCCTTGGAAATTTGTTTGTACCCTTCTCCTCATTGATACCTTCTAATCATGAGACTGCTTTGATGCTTTGTAAGTAATTTCCAGACCATAGCTTTTGCTATATAAGGCAAGTGACTAAATGTCAGACAAATCCTACTAGAATAGCTGAACTTTATATGGGCTTGATTAGAATCACTATAATTGATGGCAGGTGAGTACTGACTACTATTTAACAATTAGAATATGATTAGTTAATTCTGTGCACAGCCACATGCCTAGTTATAAGAGGGAGTGCACACTTATGCAATCATGTTATTGTACATTTTATTGTTATTTTTCCCTTAAAAGATTTCAGTTTGTTTTTCAATTGAATCGTAGAGCTTATATGTTATACTTTGATATCCACTGTCTGTTCTATAAAGAGTACTGTGGGGTGGTGTTTTTTTTTTTGTATAATTAAACATGGGCCATGATGTAAGATAATTGAGAATCTTGCTTTAATAGATGGCAGCTTTGCTGATTCATCTAAGTATGTCTTTTGAAATTCTGGACAAAACTGTAAAATTAATGTTTGTTTATGCCAAGGGTTACTTGTTTGGAGATTTAGTTTGCTTCTGTTTTTTCAAAAGGCCTATATCCAAACAATAATTTAGAAGAAAATGAAAGGAAAGCATCACACCTATCATTGTGAACACTGTCAACTTAAGACCATATTTTTTTTAAAAAAGCCAAGTACTGACATGTCCTTTTGTGGTTCAGAAAATGTTCACATTTCAAGACAGCAAGGAAGGTTCACCAGTTATCAGTATCCCAAGATGTCATATTTGGACACCTTATGTCAGGTCTGTATCAGACATATATCTGATGATCACTCATGTAAGATCTTCTTCCACAGTAGAAGAAGGCAATACCTTTTAAACATTGTGGATGCAATTGACATTGCTGGCTGTTCTTATTATTCTGGGTCAATTTTCAGGAAGAAGTTTCTTAAAATAAATTCTCTAAATAACTAATTTTAAAGCATTATTAAACCTAAAGAAGGGTTTAAAACAAGTGGCTTTCCAGATGCTGCTGACTAAACTCCTAGTACCTCAGGCAGCATGACTAATTGTGAAGGATTCTGTGAGGGATAATTCAGTAACATGTATAAGATCACAAGTGTTCCACCTAGTTCAGTATCACAAATAATATCTATAGTTTTTATTTGTATTTTAAAGGAATCAGAGCTGATTGTTCCATATACCATACTGTGATATACCATGAGGCAATATCTAGAGCAGTGTTTTGCAACTTTGCAAAACTTTTAAGCTGTATGGACTTCAATTCCACAATTCATATTGGCTGGAGAATTATGGGAGTTGAAGTCCATACAGTTTAAAAGTATCAAAGTTGAGAAGCACTGATCCCAGACGTCATGGTAGCAGCCAGCCTAAAATAGAATTACCCTAAGACCTAAACCAGTGGTGGCGAACCTATGGCACGGGTGCCAGAGGCGGCACTCAGAGCCCTCTCTGTGGGCACGCGTGCCGTCACCCCAGTCCTAGGCCTTCAGCTGGGTTTTATAAAACCTTTTCGCTTTAGGCCTTCGCTGCCATGTGCAAAAAAAAAAAAAAGTTCAATCAATCAGTCAATTTTAACTTCTCGCGGGGAAAAAAAGATCTTGCAAAATTGGAATTGATTGAACTTTTTAGTCTCACCCAGCCTGCCATTACCACTGTAGCCACGCCCACCCAATGGGCCACACCCAGCCAATGGGCCACACCCACCTGGCACCCGATGATGCATAAGTGGGTTTTGGGTTGCAGTTTGGGCACTCAGTCTCTAAAAGGTTCGCCATCACTGACCTAAACTGTATTCCCCGACTAGAGGTCAGGGGAGGTTGCTGTGGGAGCACCATTTCTGAAGCACGATTCAACTCTCAAGCCAATTCACTTAAGATTAATAGAGGGAGAAGACATACTCAGTCTTCCCTTCAAGCAGCAAAATGTCTTCCACCAGCTTCCATCCTGATTTGCATATATATTTGTACGTGTATAGACATACTGTACATGCATGTATACCATTACATGGAGTCAAGGAATGGAAGTACTAAAAGAATGAAAACAGAATATTGGGGGAAATAATGTTTTTAAAAAAGGTTTTCACGCCTAAGACATTCAAAACTAAAACTGTCTTTTCTAATAAAAAAAATGGGCAACATTTTAACAGCAAGGGCTGCAAGGTTTTTGTTTTTTTTAATTATCTTCTAGTCAGTGTTTAATGCTGGGATGAGGACAGAACAGAACCTTGAGGACTATAATAAGCCAAAGATCATGATATCAATCAAACATTTCCCAGCATTAACTCCTGAAACCTTCTCTTGAAGAAGTATAAGAGTATGTCTTAAATCTATCTCAGACTGTTCCAGAAGGATACCTTCGTGGATGACATCTAAAGCCCCTGGAAGACCCTGCAGACCAAACAAAGCTATAGTATCATCTTTTTTTCCCCTTACCATTCAAATTGTGTTTCATTCTCTTTGATTACCTGTACAAGTCTCTGCATTTTTACTTACAAGGTTTTCAAAAGTGGTTTGCCATTAACTCCTTTCTAAGACTTGGGATAAGCCTGGCCCAAGGTGACCTAGCTCAGTGTTTCTCAACCTTGACAATTTTAAGGCATGTGGACTTCAACTCCCAGAATTCTACAGCCAGCTGGCTGTGGAATTCTGGGAGTTGAAGTCCACATGCCTTAAAATTGTCAAGGTTGAGAAACACTGACCTAGCTGGTTTTATTCCTAAAATGGGACTAGAACTCATAGACTCCCAGTTTGTAACCTGATGCCTTAACCACAACACCAAACTGGCTCTCGTCTTCCTCTCCTGTTCCCAGCATAAATGAAATAATTAATAACAGGCTTGAAACTGGATGGAAACAAATGATAGGCCTTCTATTCCATGTAGAATATTGAAGATGAGCCAGAAAATATTATGTATAACATGCTAATGTTTTTTTAAAAACAGGATAGAATCATGTTGCCAATAGGCATTTACTATATTTCTGTCTATTTTATGCTTCTTTTGAAAATCCCCTCTCCCAAAAGAAGCCAAATATTTTAAATTCTCCTAGGGCTCCATGTCATTTGTTTACAAACTTGCCCCCTGGTTTTCAAAAGTTTCAACTTAAGACACATTTAGATTCAGAAAACTGAAATGCATTCCAAGAGGTCCATGCTAAATTTCCCCTGCAAATATTCTCAGTGGGAACTGAAAGGAGAGAAACCATCCTTAGGAATTTTACCTTATTTAAAACCATGCACATTCGGGAAGTTCAACTGCCTTGCTTTGCCAAAAAATAAATTATTATAAAAATCTTATTTCCTGCCACTGTAACAAGTGTTTCTCTTTTCATTTATGTTCTGTATAAGTTCCTAAAATTATTTTCACTTATTTCCTGGTCGCTCCTAAAAGATTTGGTCTACAAGTGTAGTTTTAAATGCTCTTTCATCAATATCTAAGGTAGCACTTTTATTTTGGTTGTCTAATAGTGCTGGGTAGTTAACAGAGCATGCTTTTGCCTTGGAAGGGCAGTTATCATTGTACATCCACCCATAAAGGTTTTTCCTTAGGATAATGGATGTTTTAGTGATTCATCTTGTGGACCCTGCCCTTCCTTATTTGCACAAAATATCCTACACCCTGTAATAACTTCTGGGTCAGACTCAAGTCATATATGAAAATCTTTTTTGGACACAGAGACAAGAAAAGATTAAGTTAAAGGTTAGGTCTCCTCTAGGTCAACCAACCCCTCTTTAGTGTCTAGGTCATTTCAAGAGCTGCTAATAGGATGTTATTAGATCACTGGGTATTTTCAGGAACTAAGCCAGTGGTCAGCATGAGGCAGAATTTATTGTTGGCCCACAGAGGAAGGCAAGGGGAAAATAGTACTGCTGTTGTGCTGGAAAATTTCACTGTTTCTGTTTCTAGTGGAAAACAGTTATCACTAACACATCCTGACATGTAATTTGCCTCATTTATTATTGTCTAGCACTGACTTAGAAATGCACAACAAGCACTAAAGTAGGTACAGGGGATTGTAGTTCTTTAAGGAAACATTACATAACCAAGAACTTCTCCTCACACAAACTGAGCTATATCAAACTGAGCTAAGACTAGATAAAATATAATTCAGATTTTCTCTGAGCAGCACAGAGAATGACTAAATACAATAGTGATCATGATAAAAAATGTATAGACTTGCATTCTGTTCCTGTTTCCATAACAGATCACGGCAGAAAGAGAAAAATAACACAGATTGAAATGTTGTGACACATTGAGTAGACCTGCAAGCTTTGCAAGAGAAGCCTTTATACTTTTATTTTAAAAAACCTCACTCAATTTGATAGAATTTATTCTCTAGAGAAGTAGGTTAGTATCACCACCTTAGCCAACTGGGGTAGTTAATTCAACATTTAGTAACATTAAAATCCAGATCTTTGTTGAAGGTGGGCATTGGGGCAATTTCCTCATGTGTGACATGAAGAAGTTACATCAGTGTTTATAGGAGGAACATGGACACATTATTTTCTATGCTTGAGAGCCAGTTTGGTATAGTGGTTAAGGCATCATGGTACTAACTGGGAGACTGTGGCTTTTAGTCCTACCTCAGGCACAAAGCCAGCTTGAGCCAATCACTCCTTAACCCTAGGTAGAAAGCAATGGCAAATCACTTCTGAAAAGGCTGTTGAGAAAACTGTGGTGACTTGTCCAGACAGTCACCAGCTATCAATGCTGACCTGAAGGCACAAATATATATTTCCATCCTTCTTTCCTTCCAAAATCCCATTAATTTGAATTTTATCTTATCTAGAAGAAGCAAAAAGTTACACCATTATTGATAGTAACATCTTTGTTATAAATTATGAGCTATTACAGTTAATAGCCACTGCTATTACCTAACCAGACACTAAGAAATACACTTCTTAGAAATAATATAAATAAAAATAGCCTTTGATCCTATTTTCTCCCTTTTCTGCATTTGTGGAAAGTATTGGCTGACTGAACTAGGAAAGCCATCTGAGAAAGTTCATTGCAATCAATTCTAATACAATTATTTTTGACTGACTGTGATCTTGCTTGGGTGTTCTTGGTAGCAGCTGTTGATTTATACAGAATTTTGAGAGGTGCCTTCAAACAAGAGCCAAGATTGGGTCTTTCAAATAATTTACTACTTTGCAATACATAATTTAATAAGTTTTGTAACATGCCATCTTTCTCACCTCCCTTTTCCAAACTGAATCCGCCTTTATCTTTCAGCCTGTGAAAAATAAAATCAGCCTCCACATTTACCTCTCTAACATCTATTGTAAATTCAATAAACATGCAAGATGAGATTGTCATCTTCATATTTAACATTAACCCATATTTCCCAATTTATATTTTATAGTAATACCTTTTAATTCTCTTTAACTTTTCACTAACAGAGTAGTGTGGTTTCCATATCTCAAAATGTTAATGTTTAAAGATCCAATATTGATTCTAGGTAACAATTCTTCCCATGCTCTGTTCCATATTTGCTGTATAAGGTGAACAGATATGCCAACAACAATATACCCATTTTCTGAATTCCTGTGTTTCTCCAAATTTAAATCTCAATTGGATTCTGCACACCCACTTTACAATGCTCCATATTCTGTCAATAATAATAGTAGTAGTAGTAGTGGTGGTGGTGGTAGTAGTAGTAGTAGTAGTAGTAGTAGTAGTAGTAGTAGTAGTAGTAGTAGAGTTGGAAGGGACCTTCTAGTCCAACCCTCTGCTCAGGCAGGAAACCCTATACCATTTCAGACAAATGGTTATCCAGTCTCTTCTTCCAGTGTTGGAGCATTCACAGCTTCTAGAGGCAGGTTGGTTCACTGATTAATTGTTCTAACTGTCAGGAAATTTCTCCTTAGTTCTAGATTGCTTCTCTTTTTGATTAGTTTCCATTCCATTCCGTTGCTTCTTGTCCTGCCTTCAGGCGCCTTGGAGAATAGCTTGACTCCCTCTTCTTTGTGGCAGCCCCTGAGATATTGGAACACTGCTATCATGTCCCCCCTCGTCCTTCTCTTCGTTAAACTAGACATACCCAATTCCAGCCACCGTTCCTTATATGTTTTAGCCTCCAGTCCCCTAATCATCAGTGAGGGAGAAATCCTATTCCAAAGGCTTTAATTTAATTTAATGTTTCATTTAATTGTTAAAGAAAAGTGAGTTATCAGTCCAGGTGCAGGACAGAGCAACTGAAAACCACAAAAAACCCATCCAAATGCTAAGATTTCAACCAGTTTTCTCTCTCAGAATGGCTTTTAAAGAATAAGGGTGCTCCAACTTTTGCTTCCACCTTTGCCTTTGTTCCCATGGGACTCTTTCTTTATGGGTGGCTGAAAGCTAGGAAAGAAAAAAAGCTTCATTCCACAGAAATCGTGATTGGAGATCAAAAAAATCTCTGATGAGGCGTATGAGATTTCTGTTTTGTCTGAGAAGCCCTGGCTGGAATAGCAATGGACTGAGATTGCAAATCATTGTCCACTTCTTTTCTTTTTCATCTCTTGTGTCCTTCACTTGCTTTTAGCATTTTCACTTTGACCTCATCATCATCATCATCATCATCATCATCATCATCATCATGTATCTGGCAGCAGCTACCAACGTAGCTTCCTAGAATTTTGGAGAGGATGCACTAGGGTTACAGGAGAAGGATTTAGAAACTCCTCCATGCAGGATCTAATCCAGCGCATTCCATGCCTGCATACACACTCTGTTACACTGACAGTCAATGCCTTTCCTGTAGCCAAAACCAAGTTATAATTTTATAATCTCTTTCTATAATTTTGCTTCTTCCATTCCACATTTTCTGTGAACTATCTGATCTTGTACAGTAGGTTTGTGTGTGTGTGTGTGTGTGTATGAGTGTGTTGTGTGTATGTGTGTGTGTGTGTGTGTGTGTGTGTGTGAGAGAGAGAGAGAGAGAGAGAGAGAGAGAGAGAGAGAGGGAGGGAGGGAGGGAGGGAGGGAGGGAACTTTTGTAGAGTTTCAGACAACTCACATTTGTTCCACAGTGTTCACATAAATCTATTAGCAGTTAAAGTGTTTATTCTCCTGCAACAGATCCATTTAATCTGGATGTGGTACATTCCTATTGCACAGATGGTATATTTCCTATCACATTTAACTTTCTAGTGGAGCTGGTTTCTGAATATACTGTATTGTCTATTATGCTAGTTGTAAAAGGTTTCAAGGGGTCTGGGAGCTAAAACATACAATGAACGGTTGCAGGAACTGGGTATGCCTAGTCTAATGAAGGACTAGGGATAGCAGTCTTCCAATGTTTGAGAGGCTGTCACAAAGAAGAGTGGGTCAACCTATTCTCCAAAGCACTTAAGGGCAACACATGAAGTAACGGATGGAAACTTATCAAAGATCCAACCTAGAATTAAGAAGAAATTTCCTGACAGTGAGTACAATTAATCAGTGGAACAGCTTACTTTCAGAAATTGTGGGTGTTTCAACACAGGAAGTTTTTAAGAAGAGATCGGCAGTCATTTTTCAGGAAAGGTATAGAATCTTCTGCTTGGGCAGGGGGATTGGACTAAAAGACCTCCAAGGTTTCTTCCAACTCTGTATTCTGTATTCAATATAGTCTTTCTACCTTTTTAACCTCATTTGCCCAGGACTCAAAATTTAGTCCATCTGGGGAAACAGAGGTCTACAACTGAATGGAACCAGGCTCTCTGTGCATGTGAATTTCTCCCTGTTATGTTTAGCTTTATTTTTTTTAGGTTTATTGTGCTTGTTTTTTAGGTTTTTCACTGGTTTTTAATTGTATGACATCTATTGTCTACAATGAATTAGGTGGCCTTACAAATCTACATTAGAAATAAATAAACGTGCCACTTAGAAAATGGTAATGGAGTGGTTCAGGTCTTGGATAAGAAGTGGAAAGGTCCAGGAACAAGTGCACTTACTGCCATGGAAATCCACAGGAAACTTAGTGCGCTTTCTCCACTCAATGTATCCCAAAGTGTTCTTGTAAATTAAAAATTCTCTTCCTAGGCTGTGTTCACTCATCAGTTTTGCAGACTCTTACAAGCCTGCAGAATGCTCTGAACTGCACACTAACTATTCCCGAGAATACCATGGACAGCCAAGAAAACAAACCAATTCATTACTGAACAAATCAATCCAGATTTCTCACTTGAGGCACATATGACCAGGCTCAAATTATCCTGAATTTGGACACTTTATGTAAAGCCCTGGTTCTCTGGAGAAGGCTCCAGTGCTGGGAATGGTGGAAGGAAAGGAAAGAGGACCATTGGCAGTAAAGAGGATGGACTCAGTTACAGTGGTGATGAATGCACCAGGAGAACTGACAGACCAGCTTAGGGACAGATCATCATGGAGAAAATCTCTCTTTGTTCTTGTCATGGTTCAGAGCGTCCTGCAAACACAAGCCAATATGGTCCTCCCCATACTCCTCACCAACAGTAAAAGAAAAAAGAATAGAAAATCGTACTAAGTTACTAAGAAACGTAACTAATGAAGCTATTGTAAATCAACAAGCAATCTCTCAGCAGATTCCTCTTTTCTGCCCACGCCTTGTTGCTAAGGATGAGGGCGTGGTTTCCTGTGGAGGTTACGCCCGCTACTTTCTAAACATAGATCAGAACAGAAATCTAGCGGGGCGCAGCCGCTCTCTAACTTAACACAAACTACATTTCCCAGAGTGCCTGCAAGTTTTACCACTGAGCCACGAAGAGTCACGAAGAAGGGAACCGGAAAAATCAGGGTCGCCTATGAGGAAGCCCGACCGAAGTGGAGGTGAAACTTAGGAGAGGTAGTCCTCCTGGCTCTGTTAAAACACTTCCGCTTCTCACCTGCGCCCTGTTTCCGTTTGTGAGAAGGCACTTGGAGTGCATGTACCTCGGAATCTGCAACAATGTGGAGAATACCTTCGATTCTCTAACAGTATTCGGGACCCTTGTGCTTTATTCTTTAGGGTTGATGCTTCCACTTCTCCCCTGCAGCAATTCAACAGATGAGGTCAGGGTTGTGAACGGCGGTGAAACCGATCTCTTTGAAAAACACCAACTTCCGCTCAAAATATTTACATAGTGGCTGGTGGGGGGTGGAGGACACCGGATGCGTCCTCCTCCAGACTGCAAAAGTTGCAGCACGTTCAGCAAGAAGGCAGATGCAGCTTCATTCCTACTTGCAGATGCACGATAGCCCACCTGAGCGAAAGGCCTGGGTATGAACGTTTGCAAGAATTTCTAAGCGCCGGTCTAAAAAGAGCTTGGATAGGGCAGGGATTTGCTCTCGCCAGAGAAGCGTGAGTGCCTCAAAAGTAAGGTCCATTCCTTACGGCCTGTCCCCGCTGTTAGGGTAGAGCAGTGTTTCTCAATCTAAGCGGCTTTAAGATCTATGGACTTCAACTGCCAGAATTCCCCAGCCAGCATGGCCGTTGCTAAGAATTCTGGGAACTGAAGTTGCAACTCAAAAGTTGCCCAGGTTAGGAAATGCTACAAAGTGTGACTCAACCTTTATTATATCAATATATTTTATTTATGGGGTTTATGCTTGTTTTTATATTGATATGTACTGTCTTAATTTATGGAGCTGCCCTACCACCTAGCAAAATACATTGTCCTCATTGGTAGTGACTGGGAGAATATATTAAGAACATGCAGACTGACTGATGAATAGCAATAGTATAATGCAGTGATGGTGAACCTTTTAGAGACTGGGTGTCCAAACTGCAACCCAAAACCCACTTATGCATCGTCGGGTGCCTGGTGAGTGTGGCCCATTGGGTGGGCGTGGCTGCGGTGGTAACAGCAGACTGGGTGGGACTAAAAAGTTCAATCAATCAATTCCAACTTTGCAAGATCTTTTTTTTTCCCCCGCGAGAAATTGAAATTGACTGATTGATTGAACCTTTTTTTTTGTTCACGGCGGCGGAGGCCTAAAGTGAAAAGGTTTTATAAAACCCAGCTAAAGGCCTAGGACTGGGACGACGGCGTGCGTGCCCACAGAGAGTGCTCTGAA
The DNA here is from genome assembly GCF_001527695.2 of Protobothrops mucrosquamatus. NCBI lineage: Eukaryota > Metazoa > Chordata > Lepidosauria > Squamata > Viperidae > Protobothrops > Protobothrops mucrosquamatus. The sequence continues at coordinate 73,749 of NW_015386547.1, forward strand.
TGCCACCTCTGGCACCCGTGCCATAGGTTCGCCACCACTGATATAATGTATACAGTATAATGTATTAATTTTTTTTCTTGAAAATACCAGCATCTCCTCTGGGTGGCAATAACTGATTAAATCTAGTCTAGAGACATGATCTCATCCATCCACATATGATACAAAATACAATAAAGCTTACATTCCATGTTTCTCCATTGGTTTAAACTGGAAACAAATGAAAGTTAGACTTTCAGAACTTGTATATATTGTTTTACTATGCCTAGCATTTTGCTTGATTCCAGCAAATTATAATAAAATCATAATTAAACTCTGGGTTAGCCCACTGTGTGAACCGCCTCATTCTTATGTTCAAAAGCATAGCTAAAGTCTCTTTTCTTCTTCTCTCAGCCAGTTTGCTGTGGGATTGAGTGCCTTTCAGTTAAAAAAAACTTGATAAACTATATATTGTCTATAAAGAAGTAAGATCCATCAATTTTTCTATAAAAATTACTAGGAAAGATGGTACTGTAGCATTCTTCAACCTGGATACCTTCCAGATGCATTGCAGTTGCTTTTCCCAGGCCGTGTTATCTGAAATTGTGGGAGCAATAGACTCCAGATGTTTGGAGAGTTCCAGGATAACTTTGGGTTCATTTTTACAATAAACGCTGTTTATGTTTCTTTGGTATTAGAAATACGTACCTGTAAAAGTGATCTCAATTCCCTGAAAAGAACTATTAAGCAATGATATACAGTAACTGAGCAGATCAGTTCCGCTCCACGTCTCCTTGGTGCAAACAATATTTTAAGTCTGCCGCTCTGATTCTTGACGGGCAGCTCAAAGGCAAGTCACGGGGCAATCCGAAACTTTAATCCCGCCTCGACGAAATGCTCCATAGCTGCATTCGGCTGGGGCGTGGAGGAAAAAGAAACGTCTCCGTAGGCCGGTTGTGAGGACGCTGAAAGCACGATGAGCGCCGAGTCGCTGACTGTGGATTGCATTATTCATCTCTTCTCGTACTTGGAAGTACCGGATCTACTCAGAGCAGCTCAAGTGAACAAGGTACACCCGCTCCCCAGTGTAGACTCCGCAGCAGACCAGGGATGGTGCGTACTTGACTGATACGCGGGGGTGATTCAGTCATGCTCAGTACCAGTTTTCCCCAACCAGCTACCGTTATAGCTGCCTAAGTCCCCTAATGGCTGTTGGGCATGAGATTTGCAATCCACGGATCGGGTTGCGGAAGGCTACTATAGATCACGCTAACTTCGATCCTTTCCTTCGTTTGCCCAACAAGAGTGCTCTTGCCTTTTCAAGGCGGGAGGGAAAACGTCCCAAACGGACCTTAAAATTCTCGAAGGAAAATGAAAGGGATTTCCGAATAGTTATTTTCGAAACAAGTCTTCAACTAGTTTAATAGAGGGGAGAAGACAGCGCGATCTTTTCTCCACCGCAAGAGCCTTTGACGGCGCCGTCACAACACGACGGGCCAACGCGTCGCTGCAGAAGCGAGGAAGAAGGGAGCCGGAAGTCTCACCCTTTCTAGGGAACTCAGCTGGCCGTGACGACATATCCGATTTTTGTTGGTTTACATCAGGGGTAGTCAACCTTGGCTCTCTTATGACTCGTGGACTTCAACTCCCAGAATTCCTGAGCCAGCTAAGCTGGCTCAGGAATTCTGGGAGTTGAAGTCCACGAGTCATAAAAGAGCCAAGGTTGACTACCCCTGGTTTACATGCTGGATCCAGTTTGGGTACTTCAGCATTGCGTGCTGCGGGGGCGGGGGAGCTCTACTTCTCACTTTGGGAACCTGCTTGACCTCCATTTTATTGTCTTGAGGGCTTCGGAGCTTTTCATAGGCAGTAAAGCATTTGGCCCCACTTGACTGGATGCCAGGAATGGCTTTACCAGCTGAGTTGATACCACTTGTAGGACTCTTTAAGGGTTGAAATTCAATAAGGCTTTCTTATTTCTCCCTAAAGTAGCGCCTTCCTGGGAATTAGGTGTACATTGAATAAAATGGACTTGGATCCTTGAGTAAACACAGTATGGGACTATCTTGCAGTTTTTCAAGCACTGGTTGAGTTCCTAAATTTTACTAAGCCATAGCTAATGTTGCATGACACACTAAACCAGAATTTATTCAATCTCATTTGGGTTTATAGGACACACAGAACTATAAACCAGAGGGGCTGGGTTGACACAGTATATTAGGCATGGGTTGACACAGTATATTAGGCATGTTTGGGGTTCAGTGTGTGGCATGAACCCAAGCATTGTGGTTAGTTCAGCTATTGTACTTAGTAGGTATACAATGAATTGCAGTTGAGTATTAAACATGAGCCATGTCATTATGGTTTATTCTATCATGGTTAAATCAAATCATATCTTTTGGTTCAGCTGCTTCTGAAACCTGCCATTCCTTTCCTTCCCATTTTAGGCATGGAATGAAGCAGCAGAGACCACCTTTCTCTGGAGGTGAGAGCAGCAAGAAATGGTGGAAAAGTCTGGATTTCACCTGAGAATGGATGTTAGTGGATACAGATTGTTGGATGAAGATACACTTATTTCCAACAATTTAGTCCTTGTTGTTAAGTGGGAGGGTGAATTATTATTTTTGCCACATCCTGCTTATGGTTTTCCCAGCGGTAGTGTTACTGGATCTCAATTGCAAAAGTTCAAACCAGCAAAAGGCCATCTTATACTTGCCTGGATTTTTGTAGCCCAGATCCGTAGGCTCAGTGAGAAATACCCAGTTGGTTTCTATATCAACAGAATGCTACACTAGAGAGACCTCCAGTCTGAGAAAACGTCTGTGCAGTCTTAAAAATCAGTTAATAGATGTACCTGGTAAATGCCATGGAAGTACCGTACTATAATCATATCTTTTTGCTTACTAAGTCTTAAAAGTTCCCTTTTATAAGAAAGGCTAGCCAGGTGCTGCCACCTACTGAGACTAAGCAGGCCTGATTGGTCTTTCACTGCCTGGAAACTCCATGGTAATGTCTAGAAAAATACAGTGTTTCTCAACCTTGACAATTTTAAGGCATGTGGACTTCAACTCCCAGAATTCCACAGCCAGCATTGCTGGCTGTGGAATTCTGGGAGTTGAAGTCCACATGCCTTAAAATTGTCAAGGTTGAGAAACACTGGATTGGAAAACTGAACCAGATGTATCAAGGGCATAATTATATTTCATATAAATATAAATATAGGACCATCATTTGAGGACCCTTCCATTTAATAGATACAGATGATGCAAAAAAGAAAAAGGCCTTCTTGGTCTTCTGTTTAACAGCATTTCAGCATTTGATAAAGACTGTCTTGTTCAAAGAAATTCTCATTTTATCAGAAATGTAAATTTCATTCTAGCTCCAGAATCAGCTTATATTTGCTATTTTTATTTCCTTAAATATGTAATTATATTTTATTGTTGTGAATCAGCCTTATGATTTTAAAGCTCAAGAAGAATATAAATGTTTAAATAATTTACAATGTGCCTATTGTAAATACTTGCATATTTGTTTATTCCACAGACTGTTAAGAAATGTAGGTGATTGCTCTATAATTGTTAGTAACTATTGAGTTCATGATATCTCTCAGTATTTACAGTACTTTAATTTTCTTATTACAAATTGAGATTTGAAGAATTCAGAAATGACATTAAAATAAACCTTCCAACATTCTTTTTAATCTAATAAATCATCACATTTTCAGAAGATGATTGTTAAAAAAATAAAATTACTATTTTGTAAAGCAGATTTGGAGAAAGCAATTTGCATTTCTCAGTAATAGTGCAATTGTTTATATTTATAGAAATATGTGTCTAAAAAAGTGGGCTTTCTGCAATATTTCTGTGATCCCAGGAATGCACTCTTGGAAAAAGTACTACCTTCATCGCTCAAAACTTGAATCTAAGATGACATCAGGACAGCCTTCTGTTGATTATACATGTAAAACTATGAGAGGACACAATGGTATGAGAAATGTGATAAACCATCAAAATAATCTTTTCTAGAAGAAAAAATATATTGCAATCATTTCTAATTCTCAACTTGCATTATACCATAGTTATGTTTATGGTTTGTATTCAGAAAAATAACTTCCAGTTCTGCAGTAATGGAAGTGCACAGGGTCCTAGAAAACTCTGTGTGCATTTTTAGAAAGCAAGAATTCATAATCTGAGAAAACATGCCTGGTATATGTACCATAGTTGTCAAATATTTTCCCAATCAATAGCTTGCCAATCCATAGGTTTTGGGCCTCCAGGGAATTTTAAACCAGTTTTCTGGGAAATTGTTGAATCCATATCCATCCGTCCATCCATCTATCCATCCGTCCATCCTCATACATTCATATAAGTGTAGAAACAATCTAAACCTATATAATTTCTCAAGATGGGTCTAATTCACCTCCTCCATTACTGTCATGGTTTCTGAATCTGAATGCAAATATTTGTTGGCTCAAAAAGCCTAATGAAATCATCCACTTTTACCCTGGCCGGAATGGCCTAACAGGGCTTGGAATCAATTTTCTATTTAGGAAGTTGAGTGAGGGAAGAAAAATCAATTGCATTGGTGGATGCAATTCCACTGTTGCAATTGCACCACTGCAGACCATTCCAACAAATACATTGCAAAGGTTCTCTAAGTCAGGGCTTTTCAACCAGTGGTACGGGTACCACCTGTGGTACATTGGCACCTGGCAGCTGGTATGTGACCATCCTAGAAAAGTAGCGGGGGAGGGGAATGAGCTGAATCAGTGGCAGCACCGCACAAGCCTAAGCAAGAGATGGCTGAAGCTGCAGGGCTGTCAGGGCTCAGCAGAAGTGCCAGGATCAGTGCTTCTTCAGGGCTGTCAGAGCTCAGTGGAAGCACCAGGATCAGAGCCAGGCTCCAGCTGGAGCTCGGCGCTGATCCTGGCGCTTCTGCTGAGCCCAGAAGAACCGCCGATCAGCTGGAATGTTGCAGCATCTCCAGGGTCTTGTGATTTACATTCAGATGCTTGGCAACTGATTCATATTTATGATGGTCACAGTGTCCCAGCATCATGTGAAGTGACCAAAACCTGCTGCAACCACCCAGCAGACGGGGGGGAATAAAAACCAAACACCCCCACCCCACCCCCGCTGCCAATCCCCAACAGAAATGCTCACAACAATGAAAACCTCGAACAGGAGGAAGAGCGCTGCAGGCAGGTGTCTTGCTCGGCTGTGCCTTGGGGGGCACTTTCTTCAGTGCTATTGTAACTTCGAACAGTCACTAAGCGAACTGTTGTAAGTCAAGGACTACCTGTACTTTATCACTTTTTTCCTTTTTTTTTTTTTTTGGTCATCAAGTTTTTGACATCTTGCTAGGCGACTGGTGGTACTCAGATATTGCCATATCCTAAAAGTGGTAGAATGGATGAAAAGGTTGAAAAGCCCTGCTCTAAATTTGTATTTTATGCACTTCTACTCATTTGTAATCCAATATTTTAAAACTGATCCAACTGCTAATATTTATAGTTGATTGTAAACGTACAGTGTATTATGCAAAGTGAAAATGCCATGGGATTGATAGTTTAGTTTTCAGAAAGAAACTGTTCTTCTGGAGCCATTGAACTAGATATTCAAGCCCCAATATTTTGCTCTTTAACAAAGATCTCTTGTGTTGCTGCAGGGGTGATATATGAAATGGCTTATCTATCAGAGAATGAGCATACGTTTGCAACAGGAAAAGTAAATTCCACTATATGTACTGTATCTTCTGATGGCACAGTCAGGGCATGGAATGTCCAAGAGGTAAGAAAAAGGAGCATGTAGAGTAAATAACTTCAAAGATTTGCAGAAGAAAGCCATAAAGACCTGGCTTTTTCCCAGGCTTTGGGCTAGTGTAGTTAATGCCCCCTTGGTTGGATGTTAGTTGATGCTGGGATGTTTTGTCTTTTTCTTTGTATCTGATTGTGTTTGATTATCTCTATTGTACTGTTTTTATTCAGGATTGTTTTTGTGTATTGTGAGCTGACAAAAGTCATTTGGAGTCAATATCAAATTAAATAAATATATAAAAGCTTTAAAAAATGTAGTACATACAAACTTTTTAAAAAACCCTAATGCATATTACTGAGCCCTTTGTTGAAAGTTGGAGGTCTGAAGCCTCCTCTACCAGAAGATCTCTGCATCATGACTCTCTTGTCCCACTTCCTGTTTTGGGATAGTGGCTTGATAATTTCCTGTTGCTACCACCTATCTTTCAGGAGTGGCACATCTGGTGTCTACCCCTGACCCCTAATGTGCTTCCTTTCTGATGATTGAAAGGTCAAAAAGCAAATGCAGAAATAATTTTTATAGTTCCACCTCCTGGCCATGTAGCCTAAAATAATGTGAATAGAGAATTCAGCCCATTTTTCCCCCATCCCTGCTTTAGAAGTAAACCAGCTTCTAAAAATAAACAAAATAAAAGATTAAAAAAACAGAAAAGAAAATGTAAAATACTCTATTCAATTTTATATAGTGAAATGCGAATAATCAGTGCTGTGAAAGAAAAGGTACAGTTACATCAATCATAGTCAGCAGTCTTAAATTCTAAAAGAAAATATATTGGCCTGTGTAGACCAGAAGATAATTCTTGTAGAAATGAGTGCTCTTTAGCAGAATCTCAGAGATCTCAGAAGAGATGCTGTTTACAATTGTTTTATAGATCATAAAACTATTCTAGAACAAAAGGAAACATTTTTGGATGTATCTGTAGTATGCATACATACTATTCAGTTCCTTAACTTCTATAGACAAAAAGAACATGTGATCACCATCTACATGTTCTACACCATCTCAGCTAGCTTCTGACAAGCAAAGTCAATGGAGGAAATCTAGATTTACTTAATGACTGCAGATTTATTTAACTGCGATTTGCTTAATGTCCATGACAAAAAATGATTGTGAAATTGGGTGTGACTCACTTAACAACTATGCCACTTAGCAGTGGAAGTTAGGATCCCAATTGTCATAAAATGAGAACTGTTTATATATCTATTCTTTTACTTCAATTGGCAGGAAGTTACTGTGATTAAAGGTTGTCTTCTTATTGTTCATGAAACAGAATTCTACAGTGAATATTCATCAATGCACTTAAACAATATAGATGATTAAATTTTTGATTGCCAAAGGAACCCCTTTAATTGAATTTCACCACTGAATATAGGCTGTTTATGGGATAATGGTGGTAAAATGAGCATTGTGCATTGCTGGATCAAAAATCTAAAGATAGTGAATCAGGCAAAACTGAATTTTGTTATCAAGAAGAAGGTGAATGATCTATGACAACTGATGAGTTTCAGGTAAGAAAGGCTGATAAGAGTGGTTGATGAACAATCAGCAGATCAAAGGGAAATTTCTGTCATATTGTTGCTACTCTTCCAAATTGCAAGATTTGTGCAAGATGCATCCTTTGTATGCTAATGGAAGAGATGAAAATGTCAAGAGTTGAAATTTGCCAGTAAGTCATGCTATGAGAATAACGATGACTTTCTTTACTGCCTTGTGACAATTGATGACACTCAGGATCATTATTGTGTCCCAGAAATGACTCACCCATCCAGGGAATATCATCACTAAATTTAACTTGCTTAAAAAAAATGTAAACCCTGGCTTTGGCAGGAAAACTCATGGTTACAGTTTTTGGGGACTTGGATAGTGCTATTCACATGGGTTTCCTGGAACCTGGCGCCACTATCAACTCAGTGCTAAACTGTAACATTCAAAACTTTGAAACAGTTAAGCAGAATCCAGAAGCAAGAAATAAATTTTGCTGGAAGGTGGTAACATTAAACTTGACATCCCATCAGCCACCCAAAAGGCAATTGCAAAGTTGGAGCTCACTATCTTACCCCAGTTCTGGCACCATGTGACTACTTTTTCCCTAAATTGAAAATTTACTCTCAAGGGAGTCGTTTGATCCAAATGAAGAGGTAGAAAGGACTCACCAAGGTCTGGGTAAAAGGATAAGTTAAATGAAGTTCTTTCATAACAGCTTTAAGATGCAAGTAGAGAAAGCTGACCCACTCTATTTAACACATTCAAGAAACAGCATTAAATAACATTCCAATAACGTTCTGAAAGTGGAATGTTATTTTGAAGATGTAGTGCGAGCTATATAAACAATCTGCTGTTTCTTGAAGAATGCAGCACATGAAAAATAGCTGATGAAGACATACCTGATGCAGATAACAAAAAATCATGTGAAAGGAAATAAAGTATTACAAATCTGGATATTTAGACCCTTTTTTCTCCCAAGACTGTTTTCACAACAATGCAATTTTTAAATTCTCTGATTTAATGGTCTTTGGGGGCATAGACATCACAACTGCGATCCAAAGGAAGTTCTTCTTTTATGTGAAATGAACTAAAGTCTTTTAGGAATTTTTGACCACAGCTCAGGACTTTGAAATACAATGGAAAAGTCTGACTCATTATCATGATCTAATAGAGAAATAAATTAAGTGAACAAGTTTCAACAAGATAAAAATTATTATTATTTTTTGCTAAATAAAATAAAAATACAGTTTTTCACCAAACAAGTGTATTGGAACAGAAACTAGATATCTTTTCATGGAAAAGTATTTCAGATTGAAAAGAATGCATGGTACATAAACTTGCAATAATGATTGCACTAACAGGAAGATGTGTTTTTTTAAAAAATGTTAATCAAATAGAATGAATTTTCTTTTTTCTTTTATCAGGGTAAACAGATTTGGTCTAGTCCCCAACAGGAATTTCCACCAGTAAATATTATCACATTTCCTGCATTTAACCTGGCAGCTACAGCAGACACTCAGGGGACAATCACACTCTGGCATGGGACTACAGGGGAAGAGCTTTCTACTTTTTCAGTGTTATCCACATCATGCTGTATGGTAGCCTACACAATAAAGAATAATCCATTCTTAATGGTAAGTAGCACACTAAAAGAGTTGATCGCCATCCTCAAGGAAGCTTTCTTCTGATTGCGAAATATTTATAAAATAGGACATTTTAAAGTTATAGAAACAAAAGTAGCCTGTTTACCTGTGGCAGCTGTGTCAGTCAGAAATCAGCACCATCCCTTTTGTGTGGCCATAACATCTTGGGGCATCCATGGAGTTTGGGAAGTAGCGCCTTTTTCTTACTTCACAGTTTAGCAGCATTTCCTCTAGACATGAAGCATGGGGAGTTTCCCATTGCTTGGAACTCCATTTCTCTTCTTAAAGCCTGGAATTTCCCCCTCTCCCTAAATGGCAAAAGTGATCATCCTATATTCTCCATAGTTGCTTGGAGGATTAGGATTGTGTCTTTCTCAATGCAGGAAGTTTTAAAGATGCCTGATTCCTCTTGACGTGAAAAGAAACTTTAACAAGGATGCTGAAAGGAGGCCAGGCACCAATTAGCTGCCACAATGTTACCCTATTGGTCAGCTGTAAGAAAAATATTATTTGTAGTTCAGGGGTTGACATTCAAGGCTTTATAGAGTTGATGGAATTAGCTTATGGTCCAATCAGCTTAGCAATTTTTGTAGATACTAACTTGCCAGAAATTGGCTGTAGTAGAGTAGAGCTTTTGCTTATCCCCAGTCTGTTATTTTGAATTTTTATGAAGTAATTAGCATCTCTGAAATTCATTGTATTTTGCATACTTTTTCCTCTTCTTTGATTTAGGTGGGCACTGAAGAAGGCTCACTTTATACCTTGGCAGCAACTGATCTAAGCCAAATTTTATACAAAAAATTGTTTCAGAACTGTGGTATACAGTTGTCTTTGTGTTCACCAGATGGACAATGGATACTTGTTTGTCCTAGTGATACTGCTTTTTCACCAAAGGTATGGCTTCTATTATGATGAAATGTGTCTGTTGAGACCTAGTGGCATTGCAGCAAAGCAGACAAAACCATTTGTAATTATTTCAGAAGGGCTAGCTAGGCAAAAAGCAAGAGAGATAAGAATGGCAAGGAAATAGAATTCAAGAGGTCAGAAAGGAAAACATCTTAACAGTTAAGAGATTCAACTCGCGGCGAGGGAGACTTTCCTTCACTGGAGGTGTGTATACAAAACATGGATGCCCATTTTTCAAGGTTACTACATAATGGATACCTGCAGTGGTTTGAGCTTGATGACTTATAACAAAGTAATTTGCAACTGTAATGTTCTTTGACATAGGGCAGTCTTGGTGGATTTTAGAATGGCTGCAATATTTCAATTCTTATGTTTCCTTCACATGACTAACATTCTGAATCTGATTGTTTCTGCTTCTATCGAGCTGTTCTTTCTGGGAAAACATTTGTGAAATGTAACCACAAAATTAATCTCAGCTAATACAGACTGAGGACAGTTACAGTAGCAAAATTATGGTTTTACTGTTTTGTGCTACATTGTATGTCATCCTGAGAGTTTTGGATCTGACTTATTAAATGAGTAAATAAAATAAGCATTTGTGTTTGCTCCGTGTTTATTCTTTGCCTTTCTTTAACAAGTTGCTAAAGAAAACTAAGAACTTGAAATTTGTCAAATTAGTTTTTGGGTTCTAATAGACATTATTATGTTCAGATTTTTCTAACAAATTGGTAATCTGCCTGTAGCAGATCTTGTATATCAAGGTTTCACCTGTAGATAGTAGCCTAGGTTCAAAGAATGGTATTTCTAACTTTATGGTAAGGTTTGCATTTTTCAAATGGGAACAAGTTTCAAAAGTCATGTATGATGCAGAACGGAGGTTTGCAATTCAAATAAGATGGGTCAGGTATTAGAAGCTGTGGATTATAAGAAGATCAAAGGCTCAACTCCCAGCATTTTAGAAAGGTTTAGAAAGGATTTTTTGGAAAGTTGCTGCCAAGCAATATAAACCAGATGCTGGTAACCAGGTGCTTTCTCAAGCATTTGAACCATAATTCCCATCGGACATGCTGGCTAGAGCTGAATGTAGATACACCATTTTTTAATCTCATGGATAGACAGTCCTGAGATAAATCAGTGTCCCTAGTTGGGATAAAAAGTTTAATATATTGACATATATTTTTGAATAAAGTTCAAAAGTTGCACTGATATTTCTAAAAAGTATAAAATAAATGTTTGAATCCCAGCTTATTGGTATGATTTTCTTTTTGCGTATCAGGTATTTAACACACATTATGCAGTTCAGCCAGAAGATGATGATTTGATGCTATCTAGTCCTTTACCTATTATAAATCATTGTGATGTGATGTGCTGGTTACCAGCAGAATCAGCAAGAATTGCCATTTTGCACAAAAATGAGATGTGCCACATTGATAGCTTTGATATAGTAATTGAGAAGTCTAAATACAAAAAGAATGTAACAGGTAGGTTTCATCAAGTTGTTGAGTAATTTTAGAAGTGCCACTGGATATTTAAAATGTGCTGGACCATAATGGAGAAAAATATAAAATGTTTTGTCAGACAGTAACATTATTAAGACTAAATATATCCAAATAGTAGCTTTTTACTATTTTTGACAACAATATATCCAAAGTTTTTCTATACAAACATACAGGTGTCATTTCTAATCCCTGAATAATACTCTGGGGAAAATCCTTTCTGACAGCTTTTAGAGTTTCTTAGATTACATAATCTTCTAAAATGACTTACTCTATTTGAAGTTCTGTAGAAATCTAGAGCCTTTAATTCCTTTTGAGTATTCATTCTTTGTTATTTGAAATACTCATACCCTACTTTGCTACCACAAAGTCTCCTGGAATATTTACAAAAAAGGAAATATGTGATAGTTGGAGTGGACAAAATGGTAAAAGAAATATAAATTATATTGGATGGTTGAATTGCCTAGAAGATTGGTAATATACAGATTCTAAATTAATAGTTGGCAATCTAGTGCATATGATAGTTGGAATGGAGAGAAAGGTAAAAGAACTATGGCTGATAATTGGTTGGTTGAATTGCCTAGATGATTGGTAATATACAGATTCTAATGACTTGCAATTTGTTGTAAACTGCCCAGAGTTACGTTGCAGTGAAATGGGCAGCAAACAAATTTAATAAATAAAATTTATTTATTTTTTACCAGGCTGTCCTGTCCTTGGTTAAGCTTTTTCTTTTTCTTTTATTTCTTTCAATTTTTATTGTTCTTATTACTTTCAGTTAAGATAAGCTTCGATTTGCTCACTAATGGTTGCCTAAATGCCTATGATACAGCCCCAGCTGGTGGTATGGACTTTCTTGGGGCAGCCCTATGTCCCAAGTGTAGAGACTCTGGTGAGTGGTAGCCACCAAGATGTCTCTGGAGCAGGGGTTCTCAACCTTGGCAACTTTAAGACTTGTGGACTTCAACTCCCAGAATTCCTCAGCCACAAGTCTTAAAGTTGCCAAGGTTGAGAACCCCTGCTCTGGAGGAATGAATCCCATTGCTCATGCTATGCCAGAAGACTGGGTGACTTTGGGCCTGTCCCTCTCAGCCCAATTCGCCTCACAGAGTTTTTGTCGTGGGGAAAATAGCATTATTGGATATGTTCATCGCCTTGAGTTATTTATAAAAAAATAATAAAGGCAAGATATAAATAAAATTAATAAAATAATGTTATCAAGTGAAACTGTCTTCCCATCTTTGATGTTATTTGGCAGTGTCAGGATTGCAATTCTCAGAACTCCTGATCAATATGACAAAGAACATTTGGGTGAAATAGAATACAGATTTTGATTGTTTATATGATACAAGAATGAGTGCTATATTCTTTTTATGCAAAAGCTCAACAGGTTGCAAGCTTCACACTGCCAGCCCAACAGCAGATGATAAATATGAAAGGATTTGGCAAACAAACCCTTCTTATAGCAGCTGGACCAGAACTGACAGTATACTCTCTGAGTGGGACTGTATTGATGGCTTTCAAGGATCATCATAAAATTATTACATCTATTTGGGTGGTATAGTGACTCTTCCTCATTTACAGACATTTTAGTCTATTATTTTGCTAAAAAAAAAAACCTGAGTAGTTGTTACTTTCTGCTCTGCATAAGTATTAGGTATATTTAACTAAACAACTTTCCATCCTACCCCAGGATCCTTTTCATGTCGTGACATCTTCCATGGACCTTTCACTCCGTGTGTACTCCTGGAAAAATAACAAATCCTCTTTGTTGACAAGTTGCTATCATTTATTGGGAGGATCTCACAGATGGTCAAGGTAAGTTTCATCTTTTTAAAACTGTTACGGTTTGTTGGCATTTTAACGGCCTAGTGACAGTGTGAACATTTCATTTAGTATTTTTCAAATGTGATTATAGTATTGAGCACCCACTGGCAATTTATCTTGTTCAGAACTCCCGTATAACTAGTTGACAGTTTCTCCTGCCTGAACTTGTCTATTTAAGATGTAGCAGAGAAGTCTTTTGTGTATTCATGCAGGCTTTCTGCACAGAGAAATTCCTCCATTCGTCCCCAAGTTGTTACATGCAGGTTGAAAATTTCCTTTTCTTATTCAGCTTTGAAACCTCATCTGACCCTTTCAGGCTGATTAGAGAATATTTTAACCTGATTTGTTAATTATTAACCATGGTGTTCTCTTTAAAAGGCGGATTAAAAATGTTTAATTTCTTATTGTATATCTCAAACAGGGTGTGGGAGATCCGCTTTTCCTTTCTTTATGGTGATACCTACTCACCAATTTATCCAAGCATTAGCAGGTTAAGAATAGCCTTGATATATCAAGTAATCTCTGTATATTTTTAAATTCTTTAACATATTTTTTTATAATCACAAGTATTTGTATCTGAAGACCACACTGAAGTATATTACTCAAAGATAAACTTTCCAATTGCAAATTACAGAACCAAGTGTAGTGTATCATGCAATGAGCCAACTGATGTAGGCTTTGGAGTATATCTCAGCCTGCAAAGAAATACTCTGTTCCATGTAAAACCTGGGTCCATAGTTTGATTTCTTGTACTTTACATATTGAATTATTTCAATCTGACTTGTTTAACCAAGTACAACGCAAATATTTCATTCATAGTGGCTTCAGATCTGTGACATGCGATGATGTCAGTATTGTTGGAATAGTGGCTGGAATTGATGGCAAAGACATTTTAAGAGCATATTCCTTTCATCTGTAGGAGTTCTGTGCACTTGTTTCACTCTAAATCTTATCCACCAAGTTGTCCAACTCAAATGATAATAGAAGCATGATTGAAACCACTACAACTAATTGACTGAAGTGATCAATTACATTTTCAATAACCAATTTGACTAAATTCCACTTGACTTGAAAAAGACCTACAAGAGCTTTGTTTAGCTTTATTAAATGTACCTTATACCTTAGATGTGTGTGTGTATAATTTTACATTCTGTGTTTACATATGCTTGTTTTGCTTTTTCTATTTTTCCATTAATAAATGCTACTTTCTAAACATTATTTCTGAATATACAGTATAAATTATATTCTCCAAGTTTTTTGTACATTGTGGAAAAATACTTCATAGACTAAATGTCATTATAAATAAGCAGATAACCTGTTTGCTGCATGAACAATGTGTATTTCAAAAATCATTTCATAGGGATCACCAAAGGTTATGTACTAGAGCAGTGATGGCGAACCTTTTAGAGACCGAGTGCCCAAATTGCAACCCAAAACCCACTTATGTATCATCAGGTGCTGGGTGGGCGTGGCCCATTAGGGGATATGGCCCATTGGGTGGGCTGGCTGCGGTGCTAATGTCAGACTGGGTGGGGCTAAAAATTTCAATCAATCAGTTCCAACTTTGCAAGATCTTTTTTTTTTCGCGAGTTGAAATTGATTGATAGAACTCTTTTTTTTGCACACGGAGGCGGCGGCCTAAAGCGAAAAGGTTTTGTAAAACCCAGCTGAAGGCCTAGGACTGGGGCGATGGTACGCGTGCCCACAGAGAGGACTCTGCCTGCCACCTGTGGCACACGTGTCATAGGTTTGCCACCATGGACCTATGGTATCTAAATAAAAACAGCAGCTTTCTTAGAAAACAAAGATGGGCAGTTCAGCTAGAACAGTCATGGTGAACCTTTTAGAGACCGAGTGCCCAAAAACTGGCCCCGCCCCCACCCCTAACCCCGCCTGCCCGCAGGGCCACTCACCGCCTCCAGGACCCACAGATTGCCCAGGCAGCCCAGCAGCGCCATGGCGGCCACGACCTCTACCCACGCCCCACAGCATCAACTGTGTGCGATGGGGCGTGAGGGCAGAGTCTGCCTGGCTGCCATGTCCTTGGCTGCGCTGCTCCACGTGGGCCATGCTCAGGGGCGACTCCTCCAGGGGGGCTGCTAGTGAGGAGGGGGTCGCACGGGGAGGCAAGGCTGGGGCAATGGCACGTGTGCCCAGAGAGGGCTCCAAGTGCCACCTCTGGCACCCATGTCATAAGTTCGCCACCACTGCACTAGAGGTAGATATATTTTATAGTGTTCTTTAAGAAATTCTAATTTAATAATTGCATATATTGAACAGGATCATCAAGAAAATATTTGGAATTCTTTCCAAATCTTTAACACCAGTGATCTTAGGAGACATGTTTTTTTTTTAATGTAGCAAAGTAACACGCTGTGCCTACATGCAGACATACTGCTTCCGTTATGGGTAAGAATCTAGTCAGAGATATGAGAAACTGTATGAACAATAATTTAATAGGTACAAGAGGCAGGCCGGTCAAGGGGGGCGGGGGGTTGTGGGAGGGAAAAAAATCCAAGATTCTATCTGAAATGGCTTGCTGTGGGTAATACTTTTAGGGTTTTTGTGTGTTTTTAAACTGGGAACTTATTTTTATAGTTTTTAAGATTATGCTTTTATCCTTAATGGTATTTTCAGTCACTTTCTGAAATTTGCTTGGCTCTTGTTCCTTGAGTTTACCAGCTATGTGAGCTTGAAAAGAGGTGCTTATGTTTCCTGGGTTTCTGTTCTCCTCTTGTGTTCTGTTTGCACGTTTACATTCTGCACTGGGAACCAGGAGTCGGGCTGAATGAACCAGGAGGGGAGAGACTTAGAATGGAGCAGTTGACAACATTTCAAGACACTGTCCAATTGTCTTTCCCAGACGAATACATTGGGAGAAACAAAATTTGGGATTCTTTTTTTCTCCCTGGCTTGATTCAGCCCATTTTTACTGTTTTTGTTTGTTTTTGCAGGATGGGGTGGGAGGAATCTGGTTCTTTTCCAACACCTTCTACAGTCCTGTTCTGTACAATTTTAGGAAAGTTATTCTTCTGATATGAAGACCGAATCTCAATCTCCTTTACCTAGAACACAGTTGCTTTAGGCATACCAACACAAATATAGAGGTTTTATTAAAATATTAAAGACATTTGTAGAAGATAAAACCAGAAAAATATTAGAAGTGAATACATAAGAAACACAATAAGCTATCTCAAAATAATTTCTTCTTGGACTGAATTTATATTTTATTATGAACATTACAAACATATAACAACAGTTCTAGGCTTAAAATGAGTTTGAAATCACAACCACACTTCTCCCTAGTATGCAGGTACATTTTTCTTTTTTGGTTCCTGCATTCTTCTGGGAAAGGGAAAAGTGTTTCATCAAGGCAGTTTAAAGAACCTCTGCATTATTGGTTTGATTCAAGGGACAAAAATGTAATGGTAAATCTTGCAAACTTATACAATAACTTAAGATTAGGAGCATGTCATTCGACCAACTATGATCCTGTTGTGATATTAAAGCCCTAAGAAAGGCAGCAGGTTGTATAGTTAACTCCTTATAGGCAAAACCACTGCCCTAAAACTATGCAACCTACTACCTCTTCCTAGGAACCCCACCATTTCTTCTGTAATTCTTCTAAAAGAAAAGAAGTCATTGTGAAAAGTTATGCACATCTTTAAAGATTATGCAGTATAAAACACATGCAGGTTCATTACCATTGTTCGTTTGTGGTAAACAGGAAACATCCTTAAATGTTAAATATTTTGATATATGAAATCATTTATACACACGTATATCCCCAGTCCATCTAAAACAAAACAATGGTTACTTTCTTAAAGTACAATTCAGCTTCCCTAGAATGTAGTTTTGAAATAGATATTCAGTAAGACCATAAATATACAAACATAACAGATATACTCTATCCCTCATGAAGTATCTTTCAGTAGATAAAAGCAAATGATTCTTACAACCTCATGTACATAATTTGCCAGTAAAAACAAAGACACTTGTAATTTATTTTAAGCCAAACTACAAATAATCCATTAAGAATACTGTAGAATTTTTACTCCTCAGGGAAGGCAATAGATTGTATAGTTATCTCCTGAAGAGGGCAAAATAACTACCCTACAACTATACAATCTACTACCTCAACCTGATAAGAGAAATATATTTAGAAAGTACATTTGTTCAGAGAATATTCCTTTGAATTTGATTCTAAAATGCACCAGGAAACTTTTGTTTCACATATCCCCCGCATCAAGGCTATATAAAAAGGAGCAGGCATTTTGAACTATGGAAAACAGGTACTAGGAATAGAAAACTACTACCACAGCTGGTCAAAAGTAATTTGAACACAAACATTTTTTTAATTACCTTTGCATGAGTCATTTCCCTCTCAAGTCCCCCATACCATGGCTCAACTCTGAGTATTATTAAATATGACACTGGTGCAAGTTCCCTGTTGCTCACTTTGCTTCCTTGAAATAATGTTCAATTATGTACATTATCTACCACTGCAAGTACAGTTTCAGTAATAAAACCAGACTGATATTGATGATTATCTGCTTCCTTAGGAAAGACAGTAGACTGTATAGTTATCTCCCAGTGGTGGGTATGACCCTAAAACTATACAACCTACTACCTCATCCCACAGAGCAGGATTTTCATTTAAAAGATGGCAGTCTTTTTTTAAAAGGATGCTAAAACAAACATCTCTCCAGTTGTTTAATCATCTATTTCAAAGCCGTTCTTTCTAGTTCGATATCCAAATGATTCAGCCTGGGATAACTTCTTTGGATGAAGAAATTGAGTGCAAATATTGAAGCAAGGCAACTATTATATGGCGTTTGTCATTCTATTCCATTTTCAAACCTAAAAGGAGGAAGGAAAGTTAATGAAAACCATCCTAAATAAATAAAAGCAAGCAACTGCAATTTTAGCAGTAAGAAATGCCAGATGTTATGACAATACATAAATGGGGCCCGAAAACAATCCTATTCTTTATATTGAAATAAAATGCAGGTTGTAAACAATGTTTTGGTGCATTTGTTATAGTGAAAATTGCTCCTGTAGATACTAATATTCAAGTGTTAGAAATTCTGAATGAACTATAGACATGTTACTTACGTTTAAAATCTAGGTTTTTTTTTCTCCATCTCAAACAGATAATTGATGCAAAAGTGAGTAAGAAATAGACAGGGACAAGTTGGGTGAGAATGACCATGACAGTAAAGATAGGGGACATTCTGAAATTTGAAAGCCAAATACGTCCAGTGAAAGCTATGAGAAATCCATAGTTTAAAACCATAGGGCCACATAATACATTTAAACTTTATTATATTTGAGCGGGATAATCAAACCAGTTGAATAAGATTTATATTCCTATCAGTAGGTATCAAACTCCATGTGACAAATTGCCCTTGCAATATTCTGGTAAATTTACCTAAATGATTAATAAATTTACTGTGTTAAAGGTATGGCTTGTGTTTTAGTACATTGGGAATGAATTGAACATATTACATTTGTTTCTTTGCTCAATGAACTCTGTGATGCATATCATTTTTAAAAATACACATATTTTTCAGATGTAACAACTTCTGAAAAGCTTATAAAATATTTGATCTAAGGTAACTGTATTCAATTACTTCTTCTAAGGACGAATATAAAAATGAGGAAGGAATATGACAGCTTATTCCTACAAGATAACTTTATTAGTATTCAATAATTTGATTTAGTAAATTTGTCAATCAGATTTCATGTCATTATTTGAATTAATCCATCAAATTACTTGAAATTCATAAATTTCATTGAAGCACTAACCCGGTGGTGTCAAACTCGCAACGTCACGTGACATGTCGTGACATATCGCGACGTTTTGCCATTGGCGGCAATGGGGTGGGCATGGCTTTGCTATGATGCATCTGGCCTGCGGGCTGGCAGTTTGACACCCCTGCACTAACTCATCACTGTGCTAGCTTCACTTTCAAGACAAAATGTTGTCAATTCTCCCCAACACCTGCATATATTCATAAATATTTGAGGTTTACTGGCAGCAGCAATCACTCAGCATTTGTAGCAAACAATCAAAAGGCATTCACCATTTGTTTGTTTCAAAAGTGCTTTTATAAGTGCGTTTAATCTTTTATAAGTTTAGGAAAAGATCAAATACACTGAAAGCAGCACCCATATTTGATAGTTGCCTGAACTAAGCTTCACATATATACTAATATACTCCAATTAAATTGAAACCAAATCCCTTTCAAACTGTTTAGTAAATCCTTACTCAGAAATGCACAAATATTTTAAATTTTAAAAGCCAAGTTTGCTGTGATAATTGCTGTGTAAATTGAATGATTCTATATTCCATGAATTTCAGACAAATATTAACATATTCCCCTACATATTGGAAGTTCTGACCTTGGTCTTAGAAATAAAGTTGTCAACAGTCTATCCTCCTGTACACAAATAAGGAATCTTTTTGGAAATCTTGACTGGCTTAGTTTAAGGTAAAAGCAACTCGGTCAATTCCATGGCTTGTTACTTTTATCTTAGCGGTACAGAATTTTATATGAAACTTATCTTATGTTACCAATATATTTCTATTTTAATATCTGTTATAACAGTTTCCAAAGAATGTTAAGAGTTGTTTTTTGAACAAATTACTAATTTAATTACTTTCAAGACACTACATACACAGGAAGTTTTCTGAAAGACTTCATCTTAGGTTTATGTCTGGAAAAGAGAAAAAAAACGTTCTACATTCCTTCATCATTTCAAATTAAGACACTGTACTGTCAGTTTGAAAAGTAAAGTTTAACTTAACAGGACCAAAACTTGCAGTGGCAAAAGAAAAGGCTTAAACACACTGTTTTAAAGCATTTTCCTTTATCCCCTTTTCAAAGACAAAATAGAGTCATCCCATCCAAGGGCAATGCTTCTCCTTTCCCAGCTGTGCATAAACAGATACACCTTGTCAGCTTTCAAATAGGTAATGCCATGTAATGAAATTTCCCTAGAGAAGAAAAATGTTTGCAACTTTCCTTCCAACCCAAAAGAAGATACAGGAAGGGCAGCTGAAAAAAGGAAGCTACCGGCATCCATTAAAAAAAAAAATACTATTCCCAGATTATAATCGCTCAATGTTTGAATTGGAGGTAAAGCTGCATCAACAAGAAGAATTAGCAAACCTGCCAGCCAGAAAAGAAAAACCGACACTCAAAAATCCATTGTAGCCTTCGCACCTCCCAACGAGTCCCAACACGATCTTGCTGATTAAAATAGCGGACGGCTGAAATAAAGGAGCGCCACAAAATGGAAAACTCCCCCTATCTCTGACGAAGTTACACTGCTTCAAATTCAAACTACTTGCTAGTTTTCCAACCCGAGACGGGCTGTTCGAGTCAGCTAAAGAGGCGCCAAACATTTGATTGCCAGATCTCCTCCAGCTGTTTCCCCCAAAAGCAAGCCGCCTCTCCAACGAAAGGAGCAGGCTCGCCAAGCCAGCGCCGGCGGCGTTATTCCTCCGATCAGAAGAGAAAAGACCGCGCGGGAAGCAGAGGCGGCGCGCCTCGTGGTAGCAAAGCCGCTTGCCAAGAAGCAGCCCACCTCCTTTTTTTTTGGGGGGGGGGGACCCGCTCCGGCCCAAGAGGCTCCGGCCCATCGGGAGCCCCCGCCGCCCAGCAGCGGGCCTTCCCTCATCTCTCGCGCTCCCTCGCTCGCTCGGGCTCTCGTGGTCCGGGGCTCGAGCCGGTGGGGGAAGGGTGGGGGCTGGAAGGCGCGCGCGAGGAGGAAGCTGCGACAGGGCTCGGCCGGCAATAGGCGGGAAGTGGGGCGTCTCGAGAGACGGGGCGGGGCTTGCCCATCGTGCTCGGGAGTCCCCGCCGCAGCATCATCTCGCGCCCCACCCCCTTCTCATTCCCTCCCTTGGCAGCCAAGGTCTCCCTGGCCCGTCTCGAACTTGCTACGGGAAGTGACGCGCCACCTAAGGGAGGCCATCTCCGGCCAATCGCGGGAAGGACCACAGCCCAGAGGCCAATCAGTCGCCGCCGAATGGGCGGCGCTTCTCGGACATTCAGGTTTGTCAGGGAAGGCGCGGCAAGGAGAGGGAGGGGGCCGGAGGGGAAGAAAGGATGCAGGGCTAAAGCGGGCAGAAAGAAAGGGCGGGAGGGAGCGGGAAACTTCGTCCTTTTCTCCCTTCCGCCCATCGCCTCAGAAATAGCAAAGACCGCCTGAAGGCCGATAGCCGTCCTCCCGCGCGGGCGAAACCATCCCGCTCCTGTGTGAACAGGCCAACCTCTTTCGCTGATCCCGTCTCTCCCCTCCCTTGGTCGCGATCACACGACCGTTACCTGCAGCACGGTGATTCACGTCTCTACAGCACTACCAGGACCCGGATGAAGTCGCCCTTGGCAGCGGCGGCGGCGCCGCTACTGCAGCAGTGCTACCGCCTTTCACAGCGTTGGATCACGGGAAAAAAAAAACGGATGACGTTCCCACCCCCTCCCCAAAGCGCCTAAGAAAGCTCCGCCTTCCAACCGTGTGGCGAGTTAGGAGGGCGGACGACCTACCCGTCTGTTACCACGTTTGGTTTCAACCATTGGCGCAGAGTCGGGACGGCTCCGCCCCTTTGGTAGACGGAGAGCTCTGATTGGACAAGATTGAGCGCTCCTGTGGCAGCCGCTGGCTTCCTTACCTGGTTGGGGTTTGAATGCTGCGGACCTCGATTCATCTCTTTCTTTTTTGTCTTTTGCCAAGGCGGGAGAATGTCTTCCCATTGACGGGGGCGGGGGAGGCTGAGCACCAAATCTCTCCGTAACATACCACACCGTCCTTCCTCGAAGATGAGTCAGAAGTGAATCCGGCGAGGTTCGATGCCAGCATTCACGGAAATACAATTGTGCTCTTTTCTTGCACCCAGCACACACACACCCCAAAATAAAAAACTAAATTAGGATCCGCCCCTCGCGATCCTACTTGCAAAATTACATTGAGATCCCCTGTAAAAGGTTTTCGGATCGTCTTCCTGATCTGAAAGCCACTAGGGCAGAAGAAGACTAATTCGATAAATCAGGTAAAATGCAGAATTAACACCGCCATCTCCGAGTTCAGTTAGGCTGACTGTCAGGTAAATGTGTATAGGACTGCAGCTTCCATGACTTTTGCTGCAACGTAATGACACGGCATGGCAACCTCTCGGGCATGCGGAAAATGGAAATCCTGGAAAATGGACCCTTCCAAGAAATCCGAGTCCTGTGGAATTTGATGGAAGCGCGTTTGGAATTGGGTCAGACGCTTCTTCAAGCAAACTGCCAGTTATAAAAAAAAGAGCGTAATAAAAGCCAAGGTGGTACTGGTGATGTACTTGGACCGGCAATCTGAGAAAATTGCTTTTGCAGTGTTAAGATGGCTATGATTCTTTTGATGGATTATGTGCCTTCAAATCATCTAGGACTACACGAGAAAAAAAAATCGTGATGCTGTTTCATCTGTGATTGCAGCTTTCTTACTGCTATAACTCTGCAATTTGCATATAAGTATCTTGTGGGAGCAAATTTAAAGTAGAAGGCATTTTCTCTTTGCTGAAGTACTAATTTAAATTTAATCTTCAAAAGTTATACTGCATAACTTACACCCACACAATAATTAATTTCTGTATAGCAGATTCAGGGAACTTTAGGCTGCACAAGGGCTGTTTCATAATAGACACCGTATGTGCAATGGCTTATGTTCTGTATTTGTGGGCTCACTGTTGGTTGTAAAAAAAAAATGTTCAAAGCACATGACAGGCTTAAACAGTTCCATTGCTTCTTTTCAACAGAGAAACACTGAAATGCTGCGTGCTTCTTTCTTTTACAAGTTTATTTATGCAAAGCATGTGATATTTTATCTGCAGCTATCGCCTCTTCCTTGCATGAGATCCTAAGAAAGCAGTCATTCATCAAAAGATTTTTTTAAAAAAAGAAAGAAAGCAGAAGTTCACTTGGAATAGAAGCTGTTAGTTTTACTTCCTTACTTTTAACTTCTTTGTAAAGGGAGCACCATCACCATTATGTGTTCTTCCTCTTTTTTTGTCCTCAGCTTCTCTCTTTGTCCTCAGCTTCTCTCTCTGAATTTATAATTTTTGAAAAAAAAACTCTACAGTAATTTATTTGGATATTGAGATGGCATTAACAGGCTTGGGTTGATCATTTCTATAAGGCAATCTACGGAGGATGTTGTATTCTAAGAAACTTCCAATTCTGTTATTAATACATAATCAGGAATAGAGAACATATATTAGGGACAGAATTTAAAAAGGTACAGGACTGGACAAAAATGACTGTCATAAAATGTATACAAAGGTAGAGCCTATCATAGCATGTCCTATAAATATGTAGAAAATATCTGCATTTTTCAGGATAAATACAGTGACCAATCTGAAAAAGGTAATATTAACATTCTATAGAAAGCAGGAGACTGAGTTCTAATTCCGCTTTAGGCATGAAAGCTGACTGGGTGACATTGGGCCACTCTCTCTCAGTCAACCCACTTCATACTACTGTTGTGGGGAAAATAGGAAGAAGGTACTTGTTATAAAAATAATAAAGACAGTCAGTAAATAAATAAATAAATAAGTAAGTAGAACAAGGGGAAGCAATAAAGCTCTGAGGGTTCAGTGACCCATATCACTTACCTTCTAAGAATCTTTTATTAACCAAGCTAAAAGTTGAGCAACATCATGGTTGAACCTGTTAACTGAAAATAATCATGACCGCTCATGAAATAATTTAAGGTGATATCCTCTTGTTCCTGTCCCTTTTTTCACTTAGTCAATGGCTTTTCTCTAATGAATTTCCTATTTCAGTGAAAATGGAATTGCTATTGAGATTGGTGCAAATGTATAAATAATTATGTTGGCTGAGGAGGTGGGATTTTATCATTTGCTCATACACTGTTACATAGAAATAAATCAAACATTTTCTCTAAATGGTTTCTAAAAGATACTGAAATTTCAGTTCTATTTTCTATCACGAGAGGGAGCCTGTGTTACACACACACACACACACACACACACACGCTTTGAGGCATTTAGTTATAATATGAGAACGTGGCCCATTTAAGTTCTTTAATTCTTGAAATACAGACCTAGGGAAAATAAATTCTTACAAATCTCTGCAAAGAACAATATTTTACTTCTAATGCTGGGCACAGTCGTTTTTTAAAGAGTCACAGGAAATAAGAATGAATATCACTGTAGCCTTACACTGCTTAAATACATTATATTGTAATATGAAATACATTGCATTGTAATATCAGTTTCATATTTTTTCTGAGAGCAACTTGGAACCAAGTCTTATTTTCATTGTGCTTCCAGTAAGGGTCCAAGTGGTGATTAATGCCTCTTTGTTGAAGGGGTGGTACCACTGCCCTTGAAGGAGGCATTGGTGTACCCCCTTATTAAGAAGCCATTCTTGAACTCCACAGTATTAGAAAATGTTCTTCCAGTCTCCAATTATCCCTTTTCAGAAAAGATGTTTGAGAAGGTAGTTAGCCCAAAGCTACAAAGGGCCCTGGATGAAGCAGATTATCTTAACTCATTTCAGTCTGGGTTAGGCCAGGACACAGCACTGAAAAACAGCCTTAGTCATACTTGTTAATGACTTTTCAAGGGATCAGGATGGATGGTGCAACCATTCTCACCCTCCTGAATCTCTCAGTGACTTTCAGTACCATCAACCATGGTATTCTTCTGAACCAGCTCCGGGGGTTGGAAGCACCTTGTTATAGTAGTTCTTCTCCTTCCTCTGCAGCTGGTTCCAGGTGGTATTGATAGGAAAAGGCTCCTTTTGCTTCTCCTTTTTAATGCCCACCTGAGGCAACTAGGGGAGGTCATCTGGGGTCTGGTGTGATCAATATGCTAGTGATACCCAATTATCTCCTATCCCTAGCCAGACAGTGATGTTGTGGGGGCACTGGATAGATGCCTAGAGGCTGTAAGGGTCTGAATGGGGAGCAACTGGCTTGGACCCAATCATGGCAAGACACAATGGCTCTGGGATTTTGCTCCCGACTCCTCAGACTCAGGTGATATTCCATCTTTGACTCTGGGTGGGGTGGAACTTCCCCAAATTGAGCCAATGCACAATTGGGGAGTCCTGGACTCATGGCTTTTGCTCAAGGAGCAGGTAGCAGCTGTGACTAGGGAGGCCTTTGCACAGATTTTCAACTGTGTCCTTTCCTGGAAGGAGAGGCCTTACTGACACTCATGTCTCGGTCATCTCCTGTTTGGATTACTGCAATGCGCTCTACATGGAGCTACCCTTGAAGACCAACCAGAAGCTTCACCTAGTCCAGAATCTGGTGGCGTGCACAGTGATGAGTGACCCTAGGTTTAGCCATGTAACACCTCTGTTGTGGGAGCTGCACTGGCTTCCAGTTTCCTTCCAGGTGCAATTCAAGGTGCTAGTTATTACCTTTAAATCCCTACATGGCACAGGGCCAGGTTATTTGTGGGACTGCCTTTCACTAAAGACATCCACCTGTCTTACCGGGTTACCCTGAAATATTGCCTTTTTGGTGGCAGCCCCTGCCCTATGGAACACTCTGCCTCCTGAAGTATGGAAGGCCTCTACCTTCTCTCTAGCTTTGTAAAAAGCACTGAAAGCATGGCTTTTCCCTCAAGCACTGAGATAGGATGAGGTGCCAGGTATTATCAGAAACCAGGTGTTAATGTTTATTGCTTTAATAGTTTTAATATGGTTTTATGCTTGTTTAAGTATTTATGGTTGCTTAAGCCTTGATTGGGAGCCATTTGGTATAAGTTGAGCAACTATATAATTATCTATATAAATAAAAATGTAAATGTTCGTTTGCTCAAAATCTTAAATCTCCGAAAGTTCTTCACCGATTGCTTTGAAATTTTGACACAACGTTGCATTCGAATACGCGCGTGTTTTTATATACCTACTATTATATAGATGTCACACCT
>NW_015386547.1:99915-112063 GCF_001527695.2 Protobothrops mucrosquamatus
TAGACACGGATTGCTTCTCACATGGACAATTATATGTTGCGTGTTCTAGAGTCGGCAAACCAGACAATCTCTATATCTGCACAGACAATGGAACAACAAAAAATATTGTATACCCACAAGCATTGTGAAATTAAACATATTACAAATGTGCGCTTTCTCTTTTCTTTCTTTTCCATTTAACCAGACTGAGCCACAGCAATGCGTGGCCGGGTACAGCTAGTTATAAATAAATAAATCAAAAATATGTGCAAAATTGTACTTAAACTATTTTATACATATTTGGACTCTGAAATTATAGAATCTGCATAAATATTTTCCTGTTGCAGCAATAAGAAAAGAAATTACTCACAAAAATTCCACAGATAACTATTTTAAAATGGAACACTTTTGTTCTCTGCATTAGTTTGAATCTGCCATTTTGATTGATGGAAGTTGACTCAACAAGAAATGACAATTAGTCACTACCCAATAATAGGACCTCTATTTTTGTTATACATAATCTTGTTCTGTATCTTATATAGTGAAATATTAATAGGATAAAATAATTCATATTCTTGTTATTAAAATTACCCAGACTGCATTTTTCAAATATTTGTTTGCCATACAAAATCAGATTGTATGACATTTACTCAAAGATCAAAGATCTTATCCAGATATCTCCAGTAACTTAAGCTGTGGATCAAGTAAATTTGTAAGTAATGTTCTTGCATCGTGGGCAATCATTTCTCTAATACTTTTTCAGGAAATAGGTAATGGGAAAGATGACAAAGATAATAGTAATACAGCCCTACTAGGTAGTTTGTTCCTATTATCTATTTCCTTATCTTCTTATGACTATAATTTTGTTGCTTGTATCTTATGATTTATATTATTTTTTTTATTTAGTATCCTAGTATGATTTATGTTGATTGCTTATTTAGTATCCTATGACTATCACTGAGTGTTGTATCTTATGATTTATGATGAATGTATTTTGTTATAATCATGATTTATTATTTGTTGCTTGTATGTACACTGAGAGCTTATGCACCAGAGGCAAATTCCTTGTGTGTCCAATCACACTTGGCCAGTAAAGAATTCTAATTTTTCAGATAGACAACCAGTTGCCACAATTTTACTACTTAGCATCTGAAACTGAGAGAGATAGAAATTTTGTCCCACATGTATCCTGGTAAGAAATATGAACCTTAGAGGGTCTGATGAACTGGTGTAACAAAAACAGCCTCATTTTAAACATAGGAAAAACCAAAGAGATCATTGTTGATTTCAGAAAGGTAGGCACAGCCACACACCTCTGTGTATTAATGATTCACCTGTGGAGGTGGTTAGCAGCATCAGGTTTCTGGGTGTGCAGCTAACAAGTAGACTAGCTTGGTCACTCGGGCACAGCAGCATGACAGCAACACCTGCATTTTCTATATCACATGAGAAAAGTACATCTTCTTTCCCCTGTCCTTACCACTTTCTACAG
This sequence comes from Protobothrops mucrosquamatus, assembly GCF_001527695.2. Classification (NCBI taxonomy): domain Eukaryota; kingdom Metazoa; phylum Chordata; class Lepidosauria; order Squamata; family Viperidae; genus Protobothrops; species Protobothrops mucrosquamatus. The sequence continues at coordinate 101,387 of NW_015386547.1, forward strand.
AGGGACAATTGATAGCATCCTATCATATTGCATTACTGTCTGGTTTGGAAGCATCACTGCTTCAGACAGGAAGGCGGTGCAGAGAGTGGTGAGGATGGCAGAAAAGATTATTGGTAGTTTGCTTCCTTCTGTCCAGGATATAGCATATAAGTGATGCTTGAGCGGGGTCCGCAGTATTGTCTGCGACACAACACATCCTCTTCACAACCTGTTTTCCTTGTTACCTTCTAGGAGGCTTCATGGTATCCAAAGTAGAACATCCAGATTCAGTCACAGTTTTGTTCCATATAGCATCAACTTGTGAACTCACAAGTTTCCTCTTTCTGCTATGTATTCAAAATGGGAAAGTGATTAATATGTATATATGTGTGTATATATATATATGTATGGGTATGTGTGTGTGTATATATATGTTTGTATGTGTGTAGCATGTGTACATGTGTGTTATGTAGTATGTATATGGGTAGATATATACTTTCTTCTGAGAGCAGGTAACCGAATTTCATTTTTAATGTGGGCCAGTGTGCTCATAGTAAAAAAAAAATGACAATAAAGGTTATCTTATCTTGATCCAGAGTTTTATTATTCAAATCACAATTCTGTTAAATGCTTCATTAATAATTTTCAGTATGTTTCTTGTAACTCTTTATCAAGGAAGGTATATGAAACTTCTTATGTAATTAAGGCTCTAAGTAAGATTTTGATTCTCATTTTAGAAATGAATGAACTGAAAGAGAAAAACAATGACTCTAAATTCCATTTTTTGTTTTTCACAAAGTTGACATAGGACTTAAGAAACTTGCATTCCTTGTATCATAAACAAATTGGATTTGCCATTTAATGAAGAGCTTTGACACTACTAAACATGGAGCTCAGCAAAGCTGATAATTTTACATATTGTAAATGGAAAGAAACTTATCCTCCTGACACCAAGGAATGAATTCAGAACATGAATCCATTATCTGTCCTAGAGTCTTTATAAAAACAATTTAAAATTTTTATCTTCTAAAAATAAAAAATTGAAGCAGTGGTCTGGATTTAATTATTAGCCTAAGGATTGAATTAGTTCTATACCGATACTACACAGATATCAAACATTTTTTTTGTTTAGCTCCGTGGTGGCAAACCTATGGCACACCTGCCACAGGTGGCACGCAGAACCCTCTCTGTGGGCACGCGTGCCGTCGCCCCAGTCCTAGGCCTTCAGCTGGGTTTTATAAAATCTTTTCACTTTAGGCCTCCGCCGCCATGTGCAAAACAAAAAAGGTTCAATCAATCAATCAATTTCAACTTCTTGCGGGGGAAAAAAAGATCTCGCAAAGTTGGAATTGATTGATTGAACTTTTTAGTCAGTCTGCCGTTACCCCCGCAGCCATGCCCACCCAATGGGCCACGTCCACCCGGCACCCAACAATACATAAGTGGGTTTTGGGTTGCAGTCTGGGCACTCTGCCTCTAAAAGGTTTGCCATCACTGGTTTAGCTAGTTTCCATCCCTTTTTTTCTTTTTGTTAATTTCTTTTAATTTCCACTAATATAGATTTTTTTTACTCACTGTATAACCACTAATGTGTTCTTTTCTGTCCTTGGTGTAATTTGAATTACACTATTAAAAATAATTTTAAAAATATCATTTTTAAAAATCCTAATTTACACATCCTAATGCTTTTGTTATTGACATGCTGCTTGTCAAGTTGAAATGATAAAACCTTAGGCAGTAATCACTGACCATTTGTAGCATTTGTTTCAGTTCCATTGATTGACATATCAATATCATTCCCATACAAATTTCTAATATTCCTAGTATTTCTTTCTCTTCTTTTTCATCCTGAATCACTTCATCACTTTTAATACTATTCATTTTGCCAGAGACTTACTCAGCCCTCTTCACCAATTTACTTCCATCAAAATAGTTTTCAATTTTCTTTGCCTCTGTTAATCCTTACTCTTTTTAATTACAAACTTTGCAAGCATCCTTTTGTCTCTACTGACATTATTCCTAATCTTTTCCCCAGGATTTATTAGAGGAATCAATACTGGCACGCTTGTCCTCTATGCCATGTGTTCATGCTGTTCTATGCAAGCTAGACTCTCCATAATCTAGATTCTTCCTCGCACGCCCCCATCCTGTGAACTAGGTAGTATAGATGTTGTACTGACATGACAGGGTATTGGCAACTGTGCTATGAAATATAAGAATGCAGAGCCATTTTCCAATGGTTATTTCATGTTTAGAAACAGTTCTATGGTTTCAGCACTATAAATTATAAGTAATAAAGACCATGTGGCAAAGTCATTACATGAGAGTGGTGTTCATATCTATCTTTACATCTTGTAAATAATTAGCCTCCCTTTTATCAGCCTCTTAATCTGCTTCACTGAAACATGTTTTAATTTAAGCAATACAGATTGTCCCAAATTGTTAAGAACTAGAATGCTAATGCAAATTTTTGATCATATTGAGGTAAAATTGGATTTATTTGGAATTATTTTCAACTGATGATCCACAATTACTGCTAAAGATGCTACATGACATAGGGAGGTTTTAATTGTTCTGTAATGACAATGAAATATTGAGCATAAAGACATTCAGGGGTAGACCAAACAGAACTTCAACTCCTTTCAACATTGTGTAGAATTGCAAAGTAATTCTTACTTTGCTTAAAATGATCTATGAGGTATCTAGGGTAGCAGATTTATCACCTGTATTATATAAAGCATTGTAATCCAGAGTTGCAGAGAACTAAGATTTTGGAAAATTCAGTCACATATTTATTGGAGAACTCAAATAACAGAATCTGCAAAAGGCCAATAGTTCCATAACCCTTTTTTAAACAACTTGAGAATCCTCTTTATTTTTTGCCATCATCAGATTTTGCATTTCTTTTTTTTCCCCAGCCTTTCAAATGACTTCGTAATCTGAAAGTGATAATTAACATCGCCTGGTATGTGGTATATCAAATAGCATACTTTATTGTTGCATTTATAAATATTTTACTTCAGAATTAATACCGAACAGCCAGTACATTGACATTTTGCCATTAGTTTTTAACTAATTTGTATGTGGAATATAAATATGGTATTCTTTTCTAAAGCATGTTACATCATAACTTTCCTTGATGCTCATTCTGCTTCTAGCGAGAGGTCGATTTTACGTGGTGTATTATTTCCTTCACTGTGGGAGATGTGTGGATTAGGCTCTTGCTTCATTTCACTTGATTTCTGGAAAAAATCAAGTACCTCTTGGCAGAAATATTCATCAGGAAATCCACCAGAGAAAGAAAATGCAGGACATTCCAGCTTGAATGCTTCAGGGAGCTCACTGGAATTTGCAAGAGTTTCATCAGAATTAGAGGAGATATAATTATTAATGCTGATGCCTTTGATCAAATCTTTGAAATATTGCCCAATAGAAATATGACAGCCATTTGTATCTTGCTGTATAGGCTTTCCTTCTGTGAGTTTCTCTAACTTGCTTCTAAATAGTTTATCTTCTTGAAGAAAGCGCACTGAATTGGTATGCTGTTCCAAAAAGGTTTTCATTTGATGATAAAGGTGTGTGGGGACTTGAAGGTCATTTGCTAAGAACTGCAGCTTGTCTAGTTTTGTAGAATAATCCTTGCATAACTCCCCTTTCAGCTCAGCCATTCTGCATCTGATACCTTTGATTAGGCTATTCCCTACAGCTTCAATCATAACCTTGACACCAGTATTGGTATACGCAAGTTCATTGATCTTTATTTCAATTTCCTGCCAAAGTATAACACATAAGAGCTTAGAAACAGTCAGAAAACTATTTGGAGCAATTTAAATATTTGAAAGGGAGTTCTGAATACTTGTTCAACTCTGATAATCAAAACAAAGATTGATAAATACCTTTGATGATAAAATTACAAAGATATTGTAGCTCTGATATTGTAGATAGTTTTCTGTACAAAATCACATCTCATGAAATGCAGCACTTCAGAGGAATTCCTACTTTCAACTAGGGTTTCATATATTTTGATTATGTGGAAGTCACCTCAAATGTGACATAATTGAATGGCAATGTGACTGCCTATTCTAATATACAAAGTAGACTAATATTGGCAAAATGTTATGATACTGTTATTGTATCCTATATCAAACACCATAATAATAAGAAAAAGGTACATTTAAGAAATATTGTTTACTACATGAATCAAGATAAAAACATAAGAAGTTGAACTACTATGACTACATTGGCAGAAGTAGAGGTGGATATACACTCATAATTTTCCCATAACCCCAAACTACAGGTAGTCCTCAATTTACAATAGATCAGGGGTGTCAAACTGCCGGCCCACAGGCCGGACACATCAAGAGGAAACCGCGCCCATCCCATTGCTAGCAATGGGGAAAAAGTTCCGTTACGTTGCACAACGTCATGTGAGTTTGACATGTCTGCAATAGATCATTTAATGATCATTCTAAGTTATAATGGCACTGAAAAAAAATGACTTATGACCATTTTTCACACTACAGCCATGTTACAGCCTCCCCATGGTCATCTGATCAAAATTCAAATGCTTGACAACTGGTTCATATTTATGACAGTTGCAGTGTCCCGGGGTCATGTGATCCCCTTTTGCAATCTTCTGACAAGCAAAGTCAATGGGGAAGCCAGATTCACTTAACAACCAGGTTACTAAATTAACAACTACAGTCATTCAATTAACAACTGTGGCAAGAAAAGTCATAAAATGGGGTAAATTTTACTTTCAAATGTCTCGCTTGGCAACAAATTCTGGGTTCAGTTGTGATTGTAGGTTGAGGATTATCTGTATAAGTAAAAAGAGACTTGGCTCATCTGGGCTTTGCTCCAAAAAAAACCCCTAGAAATTTTTACACTTCTCTGCACTTAAAATATTGTCCCTTTCTTTTATAGCAGACACTGAACTGCGTTCTAATGACTTTAATATTGTCCATTGATGATAGATTGACCTTTTCATTTAATTTACACAGTTGCTAACTCAGTGTGCAACTCTTGGAGGCTCTCTTCTACTTAAAAACAACGAAACTCACCAGAACAAAATTAAAAGCCCATTTATGCTTCTACACTAATAAACTCCCTGAAAATGAGCTCACCTAAGGTCCTGGTCATTGCCCAAGAGGGGAGGGGAGAATCAAGTATTTAACACCTATAAAACAGCACTCTTGTAGGATGGTTGGGTTGGAAAAGATCTTGGAGGCCTTCTAGTCCAATCTCTGACCAGAGCGGAACCCTCAACCATTCCCAAGCCAAATGGTTGTCATTGTCACCGATTTTTCTTTTGCTTTTTTGCTTTAGAAGCTTTTTTCTAGACTCTCTGAATGCTCATCAGTTCTAGTTTCACATGGGATATTTTGAAGTCTATCGTAATGAGATGCAACTAATTTTCTCAAAGGTCGTTTCAATGCCCACAGTGACATTGAAATGGCTTTAATATAGTAATACAAGCAAACATATTTAAGAACTAATATAATGGAGTCATACTGGTGACAGCTTCGATCTCTCGTTTCTTTTCATTCCTTCCCGCTTAATTGCTGGAAGTTTAAATCCAGCAACACTGACTCTGGTGCCTTATGACTACTGGCCATAAGAAATCAGCAGGTTTAGATGGAGAATTAAGGATTTACACCATGCCACCCCTTTGCCTGTCACGGTGACTTGTCTTTTGATTGCTACTCTCAAGTTACTTCCCTCTGCCTTTCCTCCCAAGTGAACCCACACACACACACACACACACACACACACATATACAGCTCATAGTGTTTGATTCTCCTCCTGGCAGGATGCAATTAGCTAATTAGGTTTTACCTAACCATATAATTTACTTCCTATAAATGTATTTTGTTCTGGTTACTATATGTCAGTAGTGGCGAACCTATGGCACGGGTGCCAGAGGCGGCACTCAGAGCCCTCTCTGTGGGCACGCATGCCATCGCCCCAGTCCTAGGCCTTCAGCTGGGTTTTATAAAACCTTTTCGCTTTAGGCCTCCGCCGCCATGTGCAAAAAAAAAAGGTTCAATCAATCAATCAATTTCAACTTCTCGTGGGAAAAAAAAGATCTTGCAAAGTTGGAATTGATTGATTGAACTTTTTAGTCCCACCCAGTCTGCCATTACCTCCGCAGCCACGCCCAGCCAATGGGCCACGCCCAGCCAATGGGCCACGCTCACCCAATGGGCCACACCCACCCGGCACCTGACGATGCATAAGTGGGTTTTGGGTTGCAGTTTGGGCACTCGGTCTCTAAAAGGTTTGCCATCACTGCTGTATGTAGTCCTTGACTTAATGATGATTCGGAGTTACAACGGTGCTGAAAAAAATGACTTATAACCTGTCCTTGAAGTAACACTGTTGCACCACCCCTGTGATCATGTAATCATGACAGGGGCACTCGGCAACTGGATCACATTCAGGATGCTTGCGATGTTCTGCAGTCATGTGATCAAGATTGGCAACCTTCAAACCTGGCTTCTGCAAGCAAACTGTGTGTGGGGAAACAAAATTTGTTTAACAATCATGTGATTCACTTAACAACCAAGGTAGACATGGTCATAAAATCAAGCCTGGTGATGTGATCTGAGTTTTGAAATCATGAAATAAAAGCACTGAAATAAAAATTTCCATGTCACGAAATGAGGGAATCAAGTTTCTTGGACTGTACCTTCCTTGCTTGTTCAGCATATTCAGACTGTTGGAATACCCAATCTAAACCTTTGATGAAACTCTTTTTCCTCTCTGCATACACGTCAGCAATTTTTGCTACAGTATGGGATTCATGGTCTCCAAAGAGCTTGCAAATGGCACATATTGGTTTATCATCAGTTAGACATACCTGAATGAAAATTCAAGAGACATTGTTATGTTATTACCTGGCGGCATAGCCTTAGGGTGCAATACAATATTTGCTGCTGTCGGGGTTTTTCTAATGGGCTAGATTAGGGCTGCCATCCCTAACTTTAAAACCTCAAATGACTACTTGACGATTTCAGGTTTTCAAAATCTCTTTGCTGTTTACAAGGTACCCTAAGGATGAATGAAAAGTTTATTTTAGTTATGGTACTATAAGAAATCTGGAGCTTCCAAAGTAGGGTAGAGCCGATCTGAAATACAATTCCGGTCCATATCTCAACTGCTACATCCAATAGTGAGACATGTACCTAATTCAGGTACATCTGCAGGGCCACAAGTTTCTTACACTTCCTTGCTATAAAGTGAAAGTATTGCTTGTCGCTGGAAACATAACAAGCAGTAAAAAAATAGAGAGACATCCCAGCAGATTTTACTTCTCTAGTCATTGCTGACTAAATTGAGCCAGCGCTGTCTGAAGACATTTCCATGGTCACGTGGCCAGCATGATATCATGGAGCGCTGTTACTTCCCACCAAAGTGGCACTTATTTATCTACTCACATTTGCATGATCTAGGGCAGGGGTAGGCAACCTTGGCTCTTTTATGACTCATGGACTTCAACTCCCAGAATTCCTGAGTCAGCCATGCTGAGGGGAAAGGGAGAGGTTTCCAAGCTGAGCCATGCTGGCTCAGGAATTCTGGGAGTTGAAGTCCACGAGTCATAAAAGAGCCAAGGTTGCCTACCCCTGGGATAGGGGAAACCTTTCCCTTTAGATAATTTATGTGATAATTATTATTAAATTTATTTGCCACCCATCTCTCATTACTGAAAGAAATGTGATTGGTTTTATACCAAACTCATGCTTTCTCCATGCTGTTCACATATTTGAGATAAATGGTCTTGTTCTCTGGCATGAAGATTTTCAAGCTCATACTTAAATTTTTCAAGAATATTCTCCACTAGGATATTCCTTGGCAGTCCAATGAGTCCTCCTCCTCTCAAGTACACAGTCTGAAACAAAGCCATTGTATAAAGAGATTTTTCTTTTAGTACCTGCCTTACACTCAAATTCTTTTAGCAAACAAATCTTTCAACCTAGTTTGTCTTCTTGTGGCCATGCATGCTAAACTACAGATAGTCTTTGCCTTACACCACTGTTCATTTAGCGACCATTCAAAATTATGACAGTGCTGAACAAAGGGACATATGACCTGTACCTGAAGTTGCAATTGCTGCAGCGCCCCCACAATCATGAACAAAATTTGGGTGCTTGGCCATCTACCAACCCTTACATCTAACCACAGGTATGCTGCAATGCCCCCTCCATCTATTTCTCTCCCCCCATCTTGCTCCACTGGGTCTCTGCAGGCTTTGGACCTGCTTCTCCACACTGTTTGGGTTTGCATCCTGCCCCGTTTCCCTTCCGCTGTACTGTATAGGAAGGCCGTAAGGCAGATCAGTTGGTTCTCTTCCCGAGATCACCTTCAGGAAGAGAACAGGCTAATCTGCCCTGCAGTCTCCACATAGGAAGGCCAAGTGGTGCTGTCCTAAGAGTGGGCACCATTTTGGGAGCAGCTGCAATTCTCAGATCACAAAAACTGCCTCTTCCAAAATGGTGCCCAATTCCAGGATGGCACCATGTGGCCTCTGAGTAGGAAGGCCATGTGGCAGGTTGGTTGGTTTTTCTCAAAGGCAATCTACAAAAAAATAAGTCTGCCGAGCCGTAATGGGGGAGGGGAGAATGATATGCAGCCCAGAGAGGTAAGAAGCAGGTTCAAGGCCTGTGGTGACTCAGCAGGGTGGGGAAGCGCCTCAATTAACAACTTATGAATACAGTATAATGGGCACACTCTATTATGGTCATAAGTCGAGGACTACCTGTATTGATTGTATGAATAAGTATGGCTCATAAAAAGGCATTTCGTGATATTTTCCTAAATATGTGCTCTCTGACTTAAAATTATGCTGAATATAGTGCGTCATTTTCTCTCCATAGGGCATAATTTTGTTCTATCCTGATTTTGTATAACTGGCTTTTGTTCTATCCAGGTTTTGTATAATTGACTTTATCACAATGGAATGTACTTTTTTATTTCAACATATCAAAGGGTAGCTTCATATGAGGGACTTTCTTCATTTGCACTAGGTAGGACATTGGATTTTAACTGCTGTCAGTCAATAATTCTGATTTTTCCATGGTCTGCGGCCTCAGGCTTCATTTTCCACAGATAAATTACTTGGTAACTGTCTCTTGGATAAAGCATAGTTCTTGGAGTTTACTCATTGAGTAATATCAGAACAAGTTTGTTTAGAAAAGTAAAAAAAATAGTAATAGCATTCTGAGATCTTACTTACTTTTCTGCACATAGGACAAGAGAAATGCCCATTGACATGGCTACAATTTTGGAGGATAAGAATCTTTTCCAGGCATTTTTTGCAGAAATTATGCGCACAACAAAGGACCAGCACTGGGGGAGTGAACAGTTCTAAGCACACTGGACATGAGAGCACCTGCATCAAAGTTTCCATATTCCTGCACTCAAACAGATAAAGACCAACTGTAATGTTCTTTTCTAGTTACATTTAGTTACATTCTGGAATGTCACTCTATGACTCATTTCTCACAGTAACTCCATAGCAACATAAGCCAACAGTAACCCCTCAGTTTTTAAAGAAGCAAGATCTAATGAATCATGGAGATGTAAATTACATTTGTATATTAAATAAATTATACAATAATGGTTACATAACTAAAGATTTTACAATTGACTTGGAGCTAGATTGTTCATCAGTGAACAGAGCCACTGAACTCAATGAGACTTATATTACTGTAATCATCATTAATTTAACTTCCTTTGTTCCATTGTAGGGATTGCTAATTTGTAATTTCCTGTTAGAGAGAGCAAACAGTAAGCAGTTCAATTAAACAGTGGGTTGATGGATTAGTGCAGCTAATGGCACCCTCGATCCGCTGTCTCTGTAAGAAGGCTCCAGGTGGAAGCTTAAATTAAGAATTATAATAAAAAATAAATATTGGTTGTCAAAAATATGCATGTCAAAAACAATGCTACAATTTTGGCATCTGTCAAAGTGCAAATATAGAAAAAAATAATTTGGCCACTTGCCAAGTATATTTTTTTCATTTCAGAGAATAAATGGATAGTATCCAATGTTAGTTTTGTAATAGGGAAAAGGAGTTTTAGTCACTAGACTATTTTTGTACTTTTACACATCCAATTTTCACTTTCTCCTAAGTGGCATTTCTGAGGTTTCTGGGATTTTCTTGAAAAGGTGGTTTATAGCACCTATCTGCAACATCTTCAAGCAACTTTTTTTTAAGGACTACGAAAAGCTTATGCCTTTTAATAAAAATTGTTAATCAAAAAAGATGCTAGCAGCCTCCTGATCGTTTGCCCCCTAGACTAGTGTGGCTTTTGTGTTCCTAAATTTCCAGGACTCGGTGGCAATCATCCCCAGGTATGCTTAAGGTATTGCAGACAGGTGGGAAAAACTGGATGCTTTCCTAATTCAAGAGCAAAACATCCATTGAAGCCCAATTCAATGCAGGAGGTTAGAAGAAATGCAGAACCTGCCGTCTCCAGATATTTCTGAACTATAATTGCCAACAATTCTAGAAAGCAGGATCAATGTTGAAGGATGTTAGCTTATATTCAGCACCTTTCAAAATCTGCACATCACATGTATTGTTTAGAGTAGTTTTGTTTATCTCACATTTAAAGGTGATGTCTAGGATGCTTCCCGATATGACAATTGCACATCAAAGGAATTGCATTACTTGCATCACAAAAACTATTTCC
>NW_015386547.1:112078-119342 GCF_001527695.2 Protobothrops mucrosquamatus
TTGCCAACAATTCTAGAAAGCAGGATCAATGTTGAAGGATGTTAGCTTATATTCAGCACCTTTCAAAATCTGCACATCACATGTATTGTTTAGAGTAGTTTTGTTTATCTCACATTTAAAGGTGATGTCTAGGATGCTTCCCGATATGACAATTGCACATCAAAGGAATTGCATTACTTGCATCACAAAAACTATTTCCTATAATAATAATAATAATAATAATAATAATAATAATAATAATAATAATAATAATAATAATAATAATAATAAAGTTGGAAGGGACCTCGGAGGTCATCTAGTCCAACTTCCTGCTCAGGCAGGAAAACCTATACCATTTCGGACAAATGGCTGTCCAGTCTCTTCTTAAAAACTTCCAGTGTTGGAGCATTCACCGCTTCTGGAGGCAGGCTGTTCCACTGGTTAATTGTTCTAACTGTCAGGAAGTTTCTCCTTAGTTCTAGGTTGCTTCTCTCCTTGATTAGTTTCCACCCATTGCTTCTTGTCCTGCCTTCAGGCGCCTTGGAGAATAGCTTGACTCCCTCTTCTTTGTGGCAGCCCCTGAGATATTAGAACACTGCTATCATGTCCCCCCTCGTCCTTCTCTTCGTTAAACTAGACATAATTACAGTAAGTAACTGACGTATTATATCATTTCTGGTTATCTTCTGAAAAGGGAAATTGTACTTGGAAAAAGTACAAAATAAAGAGCAATCAAATTGATGAGGCAATAGATGTAGCTGTTATGCAAGAAAGGACTGCAGTGTTTGAGGCTTCCTTAGTTTGGAACAAAAAAGGAAAGAAGTCTTTAACATTCATTTGCATGAAATGAAAAACATAAATAACAATTTTCCCGTCATAAATTAAAACTTAAGTAACCATTAAACTAAATGTGAGATTAAGGATTATGTACTTTACATAAGAGATCATTAAAACTGAATTTGCTGCAAGGAAATGTGGAAATGGGCAACAATTTAAATGGTCTTTGAAGGGGACTACACACATAGATGGAGGGTTGGGCTATCCATGGCTTCTTAGGTTTGATGGCTACTTACGCAATCATAAATGACATGCCTTAGAACAGTGGTTCTCAACCTTTTTAATGCCGCGACCCCAACTGGTCGTAAGTCGAGGACTAAACCGGTCGTAAGTCGAGGACTAAACCGGTCGTACATTGAGGACTACCCAACCAGTCGTAAGTCGAGGACTTTCCCTGCCCGGGAGCGCCGTGCATGCATGGTTCCGCCCCCTGCGCCGGCCGAGGCGTAGCTGGCAAGCGGCAGAGACGGAGCAGGCCGACCACCAGCTGGCCCAGCCCAAGGGAGGTAAGGCACCCGCCGGAAAAGGGGAAAAAATGGCAGACAAAAAAAAATGGCGGACAGCCTTGCTTGGCGACCCCCGTGAAATGGTCGATCGACCCCAAATGGGGTCCCGACCCACAGGTTGAGAACCACTGCCTTAGAATTACTAGATTAACAGTGGAGAAGAGCTATTGCCGCCTTCTCCTGTTTCAGAGTATCCAGAAGACATCTAGTTATCTTCAAATAGTACAGAATGCCTGAATAGATGGATAATCGGTCTGATACATCTCTTATGTATGTCATACAACTCTTACTAGTACTACTACAACAGATGTGAATATGGCTACTATGGGTCTGATAGAGCCTGTAGTATCTCTGATTATTTAAAAAAATGATTTTTATCCCATTTTCACTGTTAAAATCCAGTTACATTTTTTAAAAAAATAGTCAATGGACAGAGATTCCACATTTAGAGGTGCACAGTTATGTATTAGTGTTATTAATGGGAAAGGGTTGGAAGAGACCTATTGAGAACAGAAGCAAGATTTGTGGGAAAGGCAAAGAAAAATGAAAGCTTATCTTCTACTATTTGTAGTTGCCTGCAGAGCTTCTATATTCTAGTTGGCAAAAATAATTTCATGTCCCTTTCAGATTTCTAAACTCAACAATTGTATTAATAATAGTTACTAATGACAGAAGCCAAGACTTTCTTGAAGGGATATCTACACAGAACGCTTCCCATCGTATCTTTTTCTCAAGGATCTTGCTATCAGTCCTGCTTCTGACAGGATATTTTATATTAGTGCTGTGTAAAATACTGGCAAGCATTTTTAGAAAGCAAATGATCTTCTATTTTTGGAAAATCAATCTCATGGTCAAAATAAAATCCCCTTCAGGTCTTTATTGTACTGATCCTGTATAAGTAACAAAGTGACACATTAGATATTTTTGAATGTATTTAAACTCATTTAAATAGCTATCTGGATTAAGATAAAAATAGAATGAAAAGCTAAATCAAGAATGTCAATAACCATGAGAACAACTCAGACTAAGACTATTATCCTAGTAAGGAAAGAAACCCTGATTTATCAACAGCCAGGAACATTTTTCACTGTAAATATTTCCTTTATTCATTTTTTTTTTTTTAAATAAGCTACTATAACACAAATCTCACTTTTGCAGTATTTTATTTTAAAAAATATAAAGTTTCAACTTTCTCATAACCATTTATGAGCTGGCAGTTATCTACCTTCATATTTTAAGTTATGTTTAGATTTTTTTGCTACAAATTTATTTTGGCATTCAATTCAATTCTTTTATGGCTACCAAGGAAAAGTCATATAGTTGTACGACAGTCACTTATATCAGTCAATGTTTACTAATCACAAAATAAAACATAATACCACTAATGTAAACAACATTTTAGGCTTAAGAGTTTTAATACGCAAATATTTAACTGAATAAACTAGCACGTTATGGCAGTGAATTATGGCAACAATTCAATAGCAGGTTGAATGTAGATTTCAATGAGCCAATGGGAACAGAGCCTAGCAGAGTGCTGCTGAAATCATCCCTGTTGGGGAAAAAAGGTAAAGAAAAAGCAATCTAGGCTGATTCCTCATCTAAAAACAGCTGCCAACACCATTGATTAGGGACCTCTATTCTTCTATCCCTAACCTAGGGGTAGGCAACCTTGGCTCTTTTATGACTCGTGGACTTCAACTCCCAGAATTCCTGAGCCAGCATAGCTGGCTCAGGAATTCTGGGAATTGAAGTCCACGAGTCATAAAAGAGCCAAGGTTGCCTACCCCTGCCCTAACCCTCCTGCACAGATTCTTGGTGACATATGGGAGAGGAGGAATCAATGAGGATCACCTTATCCACTTTGGAACAAAGGGATTTTTCTCCTTGATCCAACTAATAAACCTATCACTGAAAACTGTATAGCATTTTAATGTAATATTCAAACCCAAAATGCCACGTTACAATCACAAAAATGGCAAGGTATTAAATAACAATGCATATGCATACATAAGAAAACAACCTTCAGATATTGAATAAACAACATTAACAGAAATGTAATTAATGCAAAACAAGGGATACAAAAAGAAAAGTAATTTCTCGGCACTACAAAGAACTGTAGCATAGGAATGTAAACATTATAAAAGCTTTTCCGTTTCTTCACTGGTATATTGTCTTTGGTGTTCCAGTATCTGTTTGAAAACATTCTTTAAAATGCTGTAAACATCTGATCCACCTTCAGAATCATAGTTCATCTGCTGAAAACAAATTTAAAGTTATCTTACAAAACATAAGAAACATCAGAGTTTTAGGCAGAGGTTTGTCCTCTGAGCTTGCTGTTTGGCTCCTAGGTAACATCTTCAGCGGGGTTTTGGGTGTAGTGTCTTTCTGCTTATATAAGTCTTCTGCTTATATACTGTCTTGTGATTCAATCAGTCTTGTTGATTACAAGACCAACTAACCACCCAGGACCTATATAAACAAACAAGACATTTCACTCCCCAAACCCGCTAAAGGTGTTACCTAGTTTGGTAACGAAATGTCCGGGAGCCAAGCAGCAAACTCAGAGGACAAATCTCTGCCTAAATCTACGAATACTCTCTACAACCTCTAATATCAGGATTTATCCAAGTAGAATAATATAAAATGTAAAGGATTCAATGAACTCAAGGACTCAATCATTTATCTCAGAGATCACCAACTCCGGGCCACGCCCACCTCAGGGCCTTCAGTTTTTTGAACTGGGCCTGCCGCTCACACAAATGGAGCTGTGTGCAGATGCTTGCCTGCCATGCTCACAAAACCATTCCCCTCCCTCTCCCAATCCTCAAAGCCAAAAAGGTTGGGGAACTCTGATTTGTCTGATACACTCAGATAATATAGTTTTAATTTATAATGTTTCAAATATAATACTTCACAACTGCTATAAGAGATAGACTAATAAACAGAATAATGAGAGTTTATGTAAAACATTGTTTCTGAGTTATTCAAAGTTCTAGTAAGCTACTTTTTTCTTTCAGTTATTCTATGCTTTATCAAAGCAAATGTTAATGAGACATATATGCACTTTATTTATTTTTTCTTACAACTAGGGAAAATGTTTGTGTAGTACAATTTTGTACATTTTTAATAAATGTATTCTGACTCTTGTCATATGTGAAAAAATAGTGAAAAAATCTGTGTTATATCAAAATAAACAGTAATAATGACTAAAGTACAGATATGAATTTCCTTCCAGTGCTATTCTTTCTTTAGATTCCATGTGTGGAAAGACAACCTGGATGTGCTAGAGTGAGATAATATAAATTCTTTCAGCTCACTGAAACTTTGGATTCCATACAAACAACTTAGTGCCACTGAGGAAGATGAAACTTTTTCTTGTATTATTTATTTATCTGAACGTTGCCTTCATTAGTTTATAAATACTTGACGGAATGAACATACCAAATACTCATTATTCCTCCTATTTTTCCTTCAACAACAGCCCTGTGAGGTAAATTGAGCCGAGAGAGATGGACTGGCCCGAGGTCATCCATATGGCTTTCGTGTCTAAGGTGGGACTAGGACTCACGGTTTCCTGAGTTCTAGGCCAGCACCTTAACCACTACACCAAGCTGTCTCTTCAAGCTTTTTCCCAGCCCCAGGTTTACTGACAGAAAACAGATGGCCATCTCTCTTCTCTCCAAATAATCATGTCTATAGATGTGAGAGAGATTGTTAGGTACATATGCATGAAATAGAAGTGAAGTTATGTTTTGCTTGGATTTTTGAATCAATACCCAAACTGAAATTTAATCTTCCAATATCTGCACTTCTCCAAATATCACAGGGCAGTTTGCCGTGTGTATAAAAATCTGCCTCAAAATTATAGAAGGAAATATTTAAAATAAATATATAGAAATTTACAAAAATGCAGGGAAATAGTTTGCAAAAATAACTTTGCAAACAAAATTCAACATATTGTTAACATAGACACAAACCCAACGGATAACATACAAAAAAAGGGAAAAAATTAAATTGACAATCCAGAGTATTAGAAAGAATGGATGTACAGGATTGTGTTGAACTGTAGTCACTGATATGTTTTGTTGAGGTAAATGCAAGAGCCCAGATGCAATGTGTCCAGAAATGTTTACCCGTGCCTTGTACACGGATTACAAATGTTTCAGATATTAAGGCAATGGCCCACAACGTGGAAGGCTAAAATCATACCTTTTTCCTCTTCTCATAACTCTGCCCTCAGACTGAAAATGATCCAAGTTCCAATACCTCCATTACTCAAACTTTTACATAAATTGCTAAAATTAATAAGCTATAAGGCAAACTCCATAGAAAGCTGTATACTCATTATTCCATGGACTTAAATAGATGAGGAACCATTTATAAATTGGTCTCAGTACAAGGAGACAATTCAAGTTCCTGGCAAGAAATACCTGTTTGAATACTTTATTATCAGGATTATGATTAGTACTGTAGGCTGATCAGCAGCCGCTGATGTATTTATAACAAAAGGTCACAGTCATACGCTACTTGCCTTGGTGAATGCTTTAATGGCACGATTAAGAAGCAGCCCTTCCATATCTGTTGGTATTGTCTCCAAATTCACCACACAGTTTAAGATACACAGTATGGTGTGATATTTTCCCTGAGGAAGCATAAATCAAACTATTAGGTATTATTAGAGAGCAACTCTGAAAACAAACAGAACACAATTCAACCCAAGTTAAGCAAGAGGTAAGCCCTTTGGAGCTGACCCTTTGGATGCAAGCTGTGATTTACAGCTATCATTGGATGAAAGATGCAAGGGGAAAACTCCTAACTCCAATCACCATTTGAAACTGTGCGGGAAGAGAGTCGACAAACAGGGAAGAAAGATGGAAACTAACCAAGGAGAGAAGCAATTTCCTGACAGTTAGAACAATTAACCAGTGGAACAACCTGCCTCCAGAAGTGGTGAATGCTCCAACACTGGAAGTTTTTAAGAAGAGACTGGACAGCCATTTGTCCAAAATGGTATAGGGTTTCCTGCCTGAGCAGGGGGTTGGACTTCCAACTTCATTATTATCATTATCATTATCATCATCATCATCATCATCATCTCTTCCCCCTCATCTTGATTCACAGGGGCCCTTCCATTCACAAAAAGTTAGTAAGTCTGGAGAACCTAATTCTGTTCATTCAAGTATACCTGATATTGAACTGTAACTAAGAGGAAATGTCTTTGCTTAATATTTGTTAAAATGTATGTAACTCCTTTCCACAAATATCATCAAGATAGTACGATTTAAAATCAGTAAAATAATCAAATATTACTAGCAGCTTAAAAGGAACATTTAAAGACATTTTTAACTCCTTTGCTGAAGGAAGAGAAAGCAACCATTTAGGAGCATACAAGAAGAGGCTCTCTTTTACATGTTACTGTTATTTTGAGCCTTCTCCAAAGGACTTCTGTTGAAAATCACTGTTAAGTGGGCAATCCCTCAATGTCTAAAAATATATCTTATCACAGAAAAATCTTGTAATAAACAAAAAGTAACATTTCTTCAAAAACTACTCCAATAGTATTGCAACCTAATAAATTAGACAAGAATTGTTTCCATCTTCCAGCCCACACCTCCTGGACAATTTTAGCTAACAGTACAAACAAAATAAATATAGAATATGCAGTAATTTCTCCGAATATGTCCCATACAGGTAGACCTTCAGCAACAATACTTGGGACCAGCAATTTGGTCATTAAATCTCTAAGTGAAATTATGCCTATGCCTGATCTTACTTCAATTATCTTTTCCTGTGAAGGTCACAAATGTGAGGATTGGTTGTAAAATTATTTTTTAATCACCTTTGTGAATACAAGACAATCACTAAATGAGGACTACCTATATTCATATCTATGTAACTAGTTATTCTATCTATCTATCTATCTATCTATCTATCTATCTATC
>NW_015386547.1:119442-149070 GCF_001527695.2 Protobothrops mucrosquamatus
GAAAGAGATTGCGATTGGCCCAAGATTGTCTAGATGGCTTCCATGCCCTCCTCCACCCTCTGCTTTTGCCTTCAAATCAGACTTGACTCCTGGCAATCAGATGGAAAGTCTGAAGTTTTCTAGGCAACATTTTGTAAGTGGTAAATGCCATGTCTTCTTCTTGGAGTTGACAGAGGAGGACAGGCCTAAAGTCATATTGCTGGCTTCTGTGCATAAACCAGGATTTAATTTAGATTTCCCCATTCCTACTCCAAGGCCATAACCACTAGACCAACTAGCTCTCAATCTATCATTATATATTACTAAAAGAGAAGAAGGAATTCTATCAAGAAATAAAGGTCAGAGAAAACATTAAGTCAAAGAAATAAATATAAATGCTCATTCATCATTCATATAAAATTAAGAACAAGTCTATTTTCATTTTTCTGCATAAAAATGCCTTGAAAGAGATGTCAAAACTATATTTGAAGAAATATATGATAAAGAATGATAACCAGGGGTGTCACTAATATAATGAGAAAGATAGAAGCAAATACCAGTTATCTAAAACAGAAGACCTCACTGTAGATATATTAAAATTTTAATCAGCAGAATAAATTGCTTCCCATTCATTCTGCAACAGGACATTCAATTGCCGCTATATGTCAATTGATTTTAAATGTTAGCTAAAGCAAGTATATATTGTACTTTTAGTCAATGCAACTCATTTCTGCCCCTGAATGTCAGGCTGATAAACAGACACAAACATTATGAATAAATCACTCATTTTTCACTTACAGTAGAGAAGCAGGGAAAATACCAAAGGCACTTCCTCTGGGGAGGCAAAGGGAGTTGGACTGACAAAAGCAGCATCATAACATCACGATGCAAACCTGCCGCTGTTTTAAAGGCACAACGCTCCTCACATGCGCAAAAGAAGACCTTCCAGATTAATAGCATAAGTCAGGATGGCACAGCTGCTTTCATTGTTCTCACAAGAGCAGCAAGTATCTGAAACTGTTGCTGACCAAAAAATGTGAACAGATACATATATTAGTTACCTTTTCTAGTAGTTTGAATGCTTCTTGAAAATCTGTGTTATTTTTTGCTAACACATCAACATCAGCTTTGGTTAGAAGAGGTTCTTTAAGTTGCTCTATCCAGGACCACATCAAATTACTGAGAATAAAAGGATCCCTCTCAGTACATATTTTATCCCAGGCCCCATTCTGAGTATTCAGCTCTTTCTAACGAAAGGAAAAAAAAGCTATTTAAATATATTTTCTATTAATTGCATTTACATTCATGATTTTAAGACAGGACTGTCTTATTTCTTGGCAAAAACCACCACAGGAAATCCTTTCTTCTATAACAGGGGTGTCAAATTGCCGGGACGCAGGCTGGATGCATCATGCCGAAACCGCGCCCACCCCATTGCCGGCAATGGAAAAAAAGTCGCAATACGTCGCGGCACACTATGTGACGTTGCGAGTTTGACACCCCTGTTCTATAACATCATAACTATGTCAAAGAAGATTGTAGGGTAATGTTGACTAGTCCTTCGCCTGCTCAGTCTCTGTCACTATTCAGACATTTATATCCCTGAAAAAGGGCATTCCGAAGACAACAACCTGTTGTATGCCTAATTGTTCTCCACGTTTGTTCTAATCTTTAGAAACCCTACACATCACAGACTTCTCTCTTCAGACAATCTCTAGTTTACTGACAGTGGCAGGAGCCTTACTTTCCTTCGGGTGATTAAGATCATAAGCCAACACCTGAAGTGTGGCTTATGTATTCCCAGTCTGTGTGCCAAGAAAATGAGACTATAGAAAGAGACAGTTTCTGTTTTCTGTTAGAGAATCAATGGGCACAGAATGCTTAACCCTTTCTTAATGTAGAGCAAACGTCTTAGTATCATGTAGCAAATGCTTCCCCAGGAAAGTAAATTACTCCAAGCCAAAGGCAGTTTCCTTTTGTTTTCTTTAGACAGCAAAAATATCGGTGGGAGTCCTTCAAGATGCACAGTGTCCCTCCCTGACTTTGAAAGAGCCAAGGGCATTTCAAGCCACAAGTTCTACCAAAGAACATTCCCCGCAAAACTGTGCATGCTCTAATATAAAGTCTATATCCTAATCTCTCCATCCTCCAGGCTTTTGCGCAAGATAATCAGGAAATATAGAAGGGCAATTCAAAATATTTGTTCCCATATAAATACACTGTCCCCACACTAACATTTAAAGAAAATTAATTTACACTGTATTCATTAAAAAAAGTTGGGGGGGGGGAGAGTACAGAATATTTGGTTCCTTCATATCTGTTTTAATTTTAGGCTGCACTCCCTAGTTCCTATTCAAAAGGAAAACAACATGGGTGGTTGTTTACTTCTCATCACTGAAGTATAGGAAATAGAAGACCTCAACTGCTCCTAACCAGGGACATTCTTTCCATGTTTATCTAATGTACACATCTCTGACAGATAAAAATATTACAAAATGAAATACCTGCCACATTTCTACTTTAGACTTCATTTCTTCTGCTTCCATAAATTCATTTAGACCTGCTAGAGCTTTGGCTGCCAAAATTCTTCGTGCTTCTTGAGTTAATTCTGATTGCACAATGATATGGGGGATTGTTTCCGAAAGATCTCTGATATCATAGATCTCATTTTCTGCTTTAGAAGAGTCTGAATCTTCAAATGATATTTTTCTACCATAAATATCCCTTTTCACAAAACTATAGTTCAATGCTTTTAGCTCCTCATCTTCTTCTTCTTCCTCCTCATCCTCCTTTTTTTCTTTCCCATGATATGCAAGGCCTGAAGAAAAGGTTTTACTACGCAGTATTCTTTTTGTATGTCTAGCTCTATGGCAGGAAGAAGAATCGTCTTCATTTTTACCTGGATTAAATTTTCCCTGAGTTGAGAAAGTAAATGTATTACGAATTAAGACTTCTTGGTTTAGCTCAACGTGAAGAGGCTCACAGTGGTCCACCTTGCTTGGCGGGTTTGATTTGTTACAGGGTGGCACTTGTACAGGCATGGACCATAGTGTTTCTCCTTGCTCAGCGATAAATGCAGCTTTTCTTAAATCTGATTCACTATAGCTAAGGCGCCTTTTGGAACGGCTAAGAGACAAAAAGTAATCGGAGGCCCTTGTTTTGCAAAGAGGACCAAATTCATGTTCCCTGGGATGAAGAGGATTTAATCCTGAGAGAGAGAATGGCTCTGAAGTACTACTGTCTTGTCTTGTTAACTCCTTATCAAGCTCCGTAGAAGCTAACTGAGAAACTGTCTCCTCAATTTCAGCTGACAGGTCTGGCATATCTATTAATTCTTCCTCTATCACCTGCCGGTTTTCAACCAAATCTAAGAGCAATTTGCAAACAAGATGAATAAGTTTTGGCACATGCTTGAGATGTCTGCTTTCGTATCCATGCAGCAAGTGCCGCTGCCTGATCAAGTACTGGGAAAGAGTTACTGCGTGTGCTTTGGGCTCACAGGTTGCAAAAACATTTCTGAGCGGAATTAAGAACTGTGAAAACTCCCTTACGCACAACAACTGTCCTCTAGTCTGAATAGAATTAGGTCTTTTTGCTCTTACAAAAAGAATTGCTTGGTCTGCAGTCATTCGTGTTGCAAAAACCAAGTAAGAAGCTATTAAGACACCTGGAAAGCGAAACATAAAAATAGATCAATCTCCAAGTTCAGGTAAAGTCTATAATGATAAACTCAGAAAACAACACATGCATGCTCTTTACATCACAGCAGTCTATTATCTGTCGTATAAATTCCCACCAAGTGTTAAGACTTAGATTACATACTCTCTCTCTACATATGTGTGTGTGTGCGTGTACGTTTATACTGTAAATATTTTAAAAAATAAACATGAACATTATATAAACAAACATTACATACTGAAAGTTATACATTAAGCCAGCTGATTTTATGAATAAATGGCACGCAAAATCAGAGATCACTGATGGGAAAAGCATTTTGAAGCATAGAGTTGTATTTGCTGAGGAAATAAGGTCAAAGAAGGCTATATTAAACTTTCCTACAAATATTTTCTCTGCTTTAGAAGTGGAGATGAGAAAATTCTTAAAAATAAATAACCAAACAACTATTTCCAAATGGTAGGTATCCAGACAGAGAGAGAAGGCATTCATAATTTGCATTTCTATTTAAGGGCATTAAAGAATTCCTATTCCTTCAAATAATATTTTTGAAATAACTAACTCTCTACTCCAAAGTTCTATTTTCTTTTGAAATAATGACAACTGAAATACAGTTGAAAACTAGGATTTCTCTTAAATCTTTATAGATGCTCTCATGATTAATTCTCAATTTCTTCTTTGAACTCAAAAAGCAGTTTAGAGGCATGGGCCACGTTCCAAGAAAAATTCCATAAAATGCCAGCAAGCAAATACAGGTAATCCTTGATCTATGACTACAATTGAACCCAAAATTTACATGGCTAAACAAGACAGTTAAGTGAATTTTGCCCATTTTACAAACTTTCTTGTCATAGTTGTTAAATGAATCACTGCAATTGTTAAGTTATAACATGGTTGTTAAGTGAATCTGTTTCCCCATTTGTTTGTCAGGTCACCAAAGATGGCCACATGACCCCGGGACACTGCAACGGTCATAAGCACATGCCAGTCGCCAAGCATCCAAATTTTGATCACGTGACCATGTGTGAGTGAAAAATGGTCATAAGCCACTTTTTTCAGTGCTGTCATAACTTTGAACTGTTACTAAACAAATAGTTGTAAGTCAAGGGCTATCTGTATTTTATGCAGACTTTGCAATGCATAATGTACAATGCATAAAGTTCAATACTGAATTATAGAAAAATACATTTTAATTAAACTAGTAGTTGAGTATTTGTACCTGTTCTGCCAAGTCCCGCATGACAATGAATAGCTACTCGTCCTTCCTGTAAGGCAAAGGTCATCACTTTGACCATATCGAGGATAGTAGTGAGAGAAGCTACACCATAGTCCTTCCATCCAAAGTTATAAAAATAAACTAGAAAAAATATTTATAATATTATAAATAGAAGACCAAAGAGTGCACCCACAATGTATCCTAATGACATTCTTAAGATATGCAGTAGAAGAGAATGAAAGCTCTTCCCACGTTGTGGAAATTGTTTTATTATTTTAATTTTCCAATCTTACTGTCCAAATTCAGCAGGATGTTTCCTTTAGAAACTGGCTTATAAAACCTACAATGAAGGGGGAATGCATTAATTTCTCTCTGTGTATGTGTGTACATGCACCCAGGTAGTATGTAGAAATACACACTCAGTATTCTTAAATTAATTACATCCTTTTTGAAATAGTCAAACACAGCTATTTATTTGGACAGTGTGGAAAGCTCTTCTTGTGAAAGAGAAGCTAATTAAGTAGATGTGTATGTATCTGTAACACACACACACACACACACACACACACACACACACACAATTACTGCCAGTGAATATATGCCTATTGTCCTGTGAAGGTGTTTAATATTTTGTGAATAATTGCTAATACTGTTAAAGATATTGTCAGGTGCAACTTTCGTAATTTAGCTGTCAGTTCCATGGATGCCTTAGTCATTTATGATACCCGCCCTCTGTTTTTCTACATTCTCATTAGTTGTATGTTATTTTTTTGTCGATATACATTCCTCAACTCGCTGCTTTTAACCTTAGAAGTAGGTGGCAGAAACAGCCTGCAAGCAAGCACACACTTTATAATTAACCAGGAACAGCAGCAGCAGGAGCAAACTTACTTCCCGCCTCCATGAAGGCTTCAGGAAGATAGGTGAAACCACTCTCTTGTTCCAGTGGATTCCCACAGCTAGCATGTTCCCCGGGACGCTGAAGGTTAATTACTGTTTTTATGTCACATCTTAGGCAAAGAAAAAGATGATGCATTACTGAACGATGCATCCTTTCAGAGTCTTTTCCACCCGCATCCCATGTTCTTTCTTACTTCAGAATAAATTGCTACAGTACAAATGATCTGAGCCAATGCAGTCTCATAAGAACTTTAGTAATTTGTTACCAATTTCTTTTACCTTTGGAACTGTTCAATAATATTATATTTCCCAATCAGATCTGTGGAGGGTCGAGACATAGCCAGTATGTTATCTGTTATCCTAAAGAGATGAGGGAAGAAGACATAAAAAAATAGAAATAAAAGTGTGTCTCAGGCATCTCTCATGTTTAGTTGTTTTAGCAAATTAATCATAACATTTTATACGCTGTGCTTTCAAACCGTGAAATGCTTTTCATCTGTGTTTAATAAAATACTTACATAACAGAATGCTAATAAGATGTCAAGATATGGTGATAATAAAAATGGAGCTAACACCACTTTAGTTTTTTATCTATGTATAAAACATTTTTTTCTTCAGTGATCTTTTTAAAATGTTTATAAAATGATCCCACACATCTTGACAATATTTTCATTATATTCAGTTGGGTTTTTTAATTTAACATTTCAGTTCAATTACATGACCAATACATTTGAATCTGAGTTACATTTAAGTCTGTAATAAAGATATTCATAATAAAATCCACGTTTCAGCTATAAACATATTAAGTTGAATTTAGTTTCTGTTGTCACCAGTAGAATGCAGTCAGTATGATTAATGCTTAGATGAAAACAACTGACTTTTGTTTGAATCCAACCAACAGTTTTAGCATATAAATATTTCAAGCAATAAGCTCACGGATACACAGACGTTATATATAAGCTGTCCAGCATTTCTGAAACACTTAAATCTGTATCAAACTGCTTTCTTTCACTGAATGTATAATCTAATACTAAGCATATTTATTCGGAAATTAGTTTAACAGAGTTACGAACTGCTTCATAAGGCATTTAAAAGTAACGTTTTTGTAAATGTATCATAAATGAATGCTGTATATTACCAGGAGGAATATAATCCTTTAACAGCCTGTTCTTGTTCACTCCACCGAGCTGGATTTTCATATTTGCAAGCACGGCCACCACATGCCATGGAACACTGCATATGACCGGGAATAACATGACGAAGGCGTTCTCCAACTTTTGTATATTTTGCAGTTGGACGTCTAGATCTTCCTATAACAGAATGGCAAGAGAAAATAAAACTTTCCAACAAAGATCAATTCTGAAAAAACAAAGATAAAAAGAAAAAGATATAAACAAAATCCAAAAAAAAACATTTGCAAAGAAATAAGACTTTTCTTTCTTGATGTCTGCATATGTAGCATTTCCTTAATACAGGATCATGTCATTATCTAGAAACATTTAACAACAGCTGTCATCTTTGTTCGTATTATAAACAAACCCATAAAAGCCATAAGCATAAAAGTGACACAGTACTTGCTATTTTGTTAATTAAGTGATGGGATCAACTTAACCTGCTTAGTTATACAAGAAGATCAGAATGAAGGTAAAATGATAAAAATGCCAATACTTTACTTTTTCTCTCATGGAAAGCAGCATTTAGTTCTTCAGGGCTTACAGAGGAAATGGCCACCATAACCCTGTGGGTAGAAGTCGAGAGGACCTCTACAACTGAGCTCCGTCGCCTCTGAAGCACTCGGAGAAAAGGATCAGAAGAAGAATGTCTCCGGCCCTGAAAAAACTTGCTAAAAATATTCACTGCTAAGCGCCTCCTGGGTGATCCTTGCATGGTCACCCACTACTTGCAGCTAAAGGGTGAAGCTGAATGACAAAGCTTACTTGCTCAGTACTGAACTTATACAGAGACATGCATCTTTCTGTAAGATCTAACAGCCATTCAGAATTGGCTGCTGTCTCCATAGAAACTAACAATGAACTCACTGATGGCAGCTACGCCTTTTGGCAACTAAATTCTATATACATTGGTTTTTTTTCTTCTGCAGAATGAATTGTTCCACTACTGATGTGGGATTAGAATTAC
This sequence comes from Protobothrops mucrosquamatus, assembly GCF_001527695.2. NCBI lineage: Eukaryota > Metazoa > Chordata > Lepidosauria > Squamata > Viperidae > Protobothrops > Protobothrops mucrosquamatus. The sequence goes on from NW_015386547.1 coordinate 127,352, forward strand.
TCAAAGCAGGTACTGTAATTCTGAAATGGACCAGGAATTCTGAAATTGTTTCCTATGAACAGAAATGAATGCTGGAATTTGAAGAACTGAATCTAGCATCACAAGGTATAGCCAATTCTTCAGAAGATCTTTAGAACTTTGCATCCTTCAAGCAATCTCAAGTTAATAAAGATATAAAAAAAGGCAAAAGCAACTTAGATACGATTGTAAAATGAAAAGCAGAAACATTTATAACAGAACTATTATTCCATGAAGTGTATAATTTTAAACAGTTGTTTTAGTTTTATATCTTATTGCATAGTGGTAGGAATTCTATTTGGTAATAAGTGCTTCCGGATATTGACAGAACTACTTTGTTTAGTTTGGTTCTGCTCCATCAACCAGCAATCATTTATTCTGTTACATATCTCATAAGACAGCAGAAATATTGCTCTTGTACAAGGGCCTTGCCTTTTCTTACTGCTGATTAAATGTATGTGAATGATTGACTGGATAGTCTCTCAAACCCTACTCTGTCTTTGTAAACTCTTTAATGCAAGTGCTAAAAGCAAAATGTGTGATCACTGCTTTGCTTACAAAATGAGCTGGTGACACAATTTGGGGAGGAGAAAAGTTTGTTCTGTGATTTCACTTCAATTTCTGTCTATGATCTTTAAAAACTACTGCCATTCTTCTGAAGAAGCTAATGTTTTTAAATATAACTCAACGACAAACATTACATACTAGCCAAGTTTTAAAATGTGAAACTATATCCCAGTTATTTCTAGAAATATAGTAACACTATCAGCCAGAAATTGAGTGGTGATTTGTTTTTTCTTTATCTAAAATTTGATCCATAGGTTAAACAATATGCTAGATAATGTGCTCCTGTCAGAACACCAATGTGGAGGAAACTGTTATGGACCAGCATGGATATTCTGAAATTCAGTCTTTACAAGGTCATCCATATACAACATTTCAACATTTTTAAAGTAACAAAATAGATAAGTAAGACTTTAGGTCTATCAGATATCATATCTGCCCCACCTACCAACTGCAATGAACCTACTCAGTAAGCAGATTTAATGCATTTAGGTACAAAGTATTAAGGGATGGAAAGTTCTTCCTTTAGCCTTTATAGACAAGGATTTTAAAGGTTCAGAATCTTTGTGACATTAACTCACAATGCCCATGTTGAATAGGCATTATGGAACCATTGTATTGGAATCATAGCATTATTCACAATTGTAGTTGAACCCATAGGGTAAAAATCTCAAAACTCCCCTTGCAGGAGTCCTTGGGTTCTGCATGCTCTATTTCTGCCTCCTGACTTAATGAAGTGGTTTGGTAGTTCTTACCTCCACTATCTATTTCTGGGTGGGCAGGCAGGTGCTTTTACCTGTCATCCTCCCCCCAATCCTCACAGAAATCACATAGCACCTACTGTATACAAGTAAATGACAAAAATGAAGTCAAATTGAAAAAAAGGAGAAATAAATTCTATAGCACTGCCTCCTAACCTTATTCATTGAAACATATGGCAAAGGAAATTAGCCTACTCCTTTAGAAGACAAATGAATCTCTCAAGGTATAAATAGAATCAAGCTTTATTTCTAAAAAAAGTAAAAATAAAATGTAACAAAATCCCTTTTTGGGTTTCAGCAGTCATTTAAATATTCAGTGGCAAAATCAATAAAAATATACTGTAGAGTTGTTCTAACTACAGAATGCACCTTAAAAGGACCTTCCATAGAAAACTATAAAATATAATAGAAGACTTTGGGCAGGCAAAGGATGATTTTGGTCTGCTCCTAATTTATAGGGACTCTGCTGCGAAGTGGTTCCAAATTGTATGAAAACACAATTTACAGAAAACATAAATATCAGAGGCAGTAATGCTTAAACAACATAAGTAGAAAAGATCATACTGTAACACAACACTTAACTTTTTCCTATTCCTCTAAAAAAATACACTAGCCTTGAATCAGATTGCCATTTAAACATGACAGATACCATTTAACAATTCTGCTTAACAACTAATTCCTACAACACTGTCAAAATACTTAGTAAAGCTGTATTACAATGATACTCCTCATCTTTCCTATTACCTATCCTTATCTTCTTATGACTATAACTTTGTTGCTTGTATCCTACAATTTATATTGTTTTTTGTACACTAGTATGATTTATGTTGTTTGCTTAGCTAGTACTCTATGACTATACTAAGTGTTGCATCATGATTTATGATGAAGTGCTGTATTTCATGATTTATGATGAATGTATTTTCATGTTGTATATGATCATGATTATCACTATTACTTGTATGTATAGTGAGAGCTTATGCACTGGAAACAAATTCCTTGTGTGTCCAACCACACTTGGCTAATAAAGAATTCTATGACAGATATCATTTGGAGTTTTTACATCAGACAAAAAATGTCTTGGATCAAATATTAATATGTTTGTATGGTATAAAATGAAGACATTTGTACCACAGCTAATGCTCCATGAATAAGTAGTTCACAGCAAAAGCTACAGAACATTTTAGTTCATGTTAAACAGTATCAGCGAAGTCATCAATCTTGTAGTCCTTTTGAGTCTATGACAACACCATGCAATTTGTATAGTGCCATATGACTTTGTTATTAATATCACTTAGAAATTCACCATCTTCATTTCCATTGATTTTGTTTTACTTAATAATTTGTAATAAATACAATATGACTTTTAGCAGGTAAAAATATGTTATTCATATCATGAATCAAACCTATTAATTTAAACCATAACCAAAAATAAAGGGTGTTGTTTTCATGCATACAATAACATTCCGCAACGCTACCATGTGGGAGTTAGGTAATAATTTTAATGAGATGGCAATTACTGGCCATTTTCTGCAAAGAATATGAAGCAATAAACCTAAACAAGCAGAATAATTTATTAACCTTTATGAGACAAGTTGCATTTAGATGTAATCTTCCTGGATATCTACTGAATATGTTCATGCAATACATCCTTTCTTTGCATAAACAAGAATGTTCAATTTAACATTCTTGATTATGCAAAGGAAGAATTGTTGCATGAAATAAATGATAAACCTCAAATTGCTACTATATTTGGACTAACAAAGAAACAATTTTGGTTTAAATGAATTTCAAAATCATGATTATTTTGTTAAAGCGTGAGACAAGAGAACACGCATAAGCACAGATTATCTTTAGTTCTCCAATTTAATTTTTAGCTGTCATAGGAAATCTGTATGAACACAAAGAGATATTACTTTTAAAAATCTTTTAATGATCTTAAAAGCTTCTGCCAACGAGATAAATTTGGCATCAGAATTACAAATTGTAACAATGAATATTTGTTCTCCTCTTCTGTCAGTATTAACCTTTTAATACATAGAATTATTATTTCACTATTCCTTCTGACGCAGTTGCCCATTTTCCAACCTGATATTAAGGTTGAAAATATATGAAGCAAAAAACAAGCTAAATAGCTAAGAAATGTATTAGGGAAACTGTGATATTATCACATTGCTTTTTTTGTTGTTGTTAAAAATCCACAGTAAAATGGTTTTTAAGTATCCAAGTAAGATAAACATTTGTGTTGCAGTAAGTAAAGAAAAAATAACTTTTTAATACTCAGAATACAGACTGATAAAGTAAATTGGACAGAACATAGTGTAATTGGGAGGTAATATCAGCAGAAGCGAAAGATATGCACATGAGATATTTGCCAAAAAGTTGATTGGCATGCAAACTATTCTTTTGTGGCCCACAATTATTTTTAATTTATTGTGGCCCTTTCACTTCTATAAGTTGTGCAGGCTCTGCTCTATATGGTATTGATACAAACAAAAACATTCAAATTGGGTAAGAAAGTTGTAAAATTATGGCCATTTCCTACTCCATTTCCACTGTTAAGGTCGGACCATCTGCAAGAGTTGTGGTCCTTCAGTTGTCCTGGGTTTTACCCAACGGAGGAAGACATGAGGTAGTTTAACCAGTTCCATGTAGGACACATTAGTGAGACCTGGCTCCCTGTGTTGTTCTACATAAGCAATTTTATCCCTGCAGGACAAAGCAGAGAGACAGTAATCTGGGCTTTATCCGACATGAACACTGGCAGCCTACATAGGATGAAACAGTTAAGTCCTGGCTTCCAATTCGTCTTGCAAGGAATGTTTTTCTTCAGGAAGAGGAAAAATAGGAATTATGATTTGCAATACCTTCCTTCATAGAAAACTGAATGATGAAGGTAAAAAATGACAGGAGTTGAATTACCTAAGCTGTTATATGGCCTAGAAATACCGTATTTATTGGCGTATAACACGCACTTTTCCCCCCTGAAAATAGGGGGCAAATGATGTGTGCGTGTTATACGCTGATATAAGCGCTCCGCCGCCCGGCCCCACCTTTAAGTTTTTTTCCTGAAATTTCCCTCTTAAAATGAAGGTGCGTGTTATACGCCTGTGCGTGTTATACGCCGATAAATACGGTAATAATTTCACTATAGACTCGTTTATCTTCCTCCCCTGAGTCCTTGAACAAAGGTGAAAGGTTATAGCAATTTTTTGCAGGGAGCCTGGGATTAGTAATGACAATTTATTCATAAAATCTGTTCATTTTTTTGATTTGGTTCTTTACCTGGATCCTATTTCAACTGATGGAACTATAGAATCAATTTAAAACAAGCTGATTCAGTTCTGCATTCAGAATTTAGGTAAATTCAATATCCCATCCCTATTATTATCCACTACTGGTCCTATCTGCTAAATGTCATATACTAAAAAAATAATTACCTGTATTCATGGTTGTGCTGCTTGTTATCAGAGAACAATAAGGTGCCTCATTTTGCAATAAGACTCCAGCAGCCATTGCAGTACCTGTAGAAACAAAAATTTAATAATAAGCATGTTTTTCTAGGTATATGCATGTGTGTCCAGCCCTACAGTTCGGATTCAACTGATCTGGATTTTCAGTCAAATATATTTAAGCAGCTTATAAGTATTTTAACTACTGACATGCCTTTTCTTTACATTTTAATTTTTAAAAATATTACATTACCTATATTACTAAACAATCTAAAAACCTTGATTGACCAATGGGATGTCAGAAAAATAAATGATAAACAAGATTAATAAAATAAAATAAAATTAACATAGAAATGTCACATGTCTGCAGAATAAAGAAAAAGAATGTAATAGATCCAATTGAAGAAAGTCTCATCTTGTGGAATAATTTTGATGGACATGTATATGCCAGGATATAAAGGCACTGGTTTAATTATGAATGAAAGAATAAAATTAAAGTTTGAAAACATGAAAGAAAGAATCCATGTATTAGTGGACTAGTGACCATTTATAGTCAGCAAATGGTGATAATGTAAGAACTAAAGATGAGTTTTAGAATAAATGGTAATGCTTTGATAAATCTAATTCAGAGGAAACCATTATTCTGCTAGAAGATATGAACGCAGTACTAAAAAATATATATGTGTTAAAACAAGGAGAGAAAAAGTGAAGAATGAATGGATACTGAATGAATAGGAGGTGAATATAAAAATGGGTTTCCGGGAGAAGACTAGGGAAACAAAAAACCTCTCTGCAAAAGTGGACAGCAGCAGAGAATTAAGAACAAGTCAGCAGACCAGCTCTTTGGAATCTCTCAGGACAAGGCGAGGGTGTGAAATCAGCCACATGGGTTCTGGATGCAAATCATAATCATCTGACGATGGGTTCTGCAACCATTGTAAGTTCAAGCCAATTGTCAAGCACCCAAATGGCGATCACATGAGCATGGGTGTGCTAGGGCGGCTGGAACTTCCTGAACTGGTTGTAATTGCTCAGCACTTGTTCAGCACTGTCATAACTTTGAATGTTCACTGAACAAGCAGCATTAACCAATGACTTCTAAGCTATTAGAAACTTTCAGAACAATAACTTTAAAAATGTTTATTGAATCTGTATTCAATCCTGAACAACAAATTACTTATTTTTATCCCACTTTTATTATTTTTATAAATAACTCAAGACAGCATATACACACAATAATCCTTCCTCCTCCTCCTCATTTTCCCCACAACAATCCAGTGAGGAGAGTTGAGTTGAGAGAAAGCGACTAGCCCAAAGTCATCCAGGTGGCTTTTATGTCTAAGGCAGGGGTAGGCAACCTTGGCTCTTTTATGACTCGTGGACTTCAACTCCCAGAATTGGCTGGCTCAGGAATTCTGGGAATTGAAGTCCACGAGTCATAAAAGAGCCAAGGTTGCCTACCCCTGGTCTAAGGCAAGACTAGAGCTCATAGACTGCTGATTTCCAGCCTCGTGTCTTAATCATAGACCAAATTGTTATTTCAGTCAACCCTGTATGGACTTTCTACTGATACGAGGGCAGAAAATATGTTCTATGTATTTGTTTAGATAAGAGATGAGATATGGAATAAAGAAATAACTGTAACCTTTGATGGGTGAAAAGTTACTATATATTTGTTTAGTGAAGGTTGAAAGTCACTTCCTTACATAGTATTTTTGTCTCTATTATATTCTTATTTTTCTTTCACTTTTTATTCATTCTTTTTTCTCTTCTTTTAGTTTGTATTCGATGTTACTTTAATAATCAAAATTGACACACAGAGTCATTATGAGATTTGAATTGTAAAATATGTGAAAGAAAAGTGAGTGAATCAGAAGACATCATGACTGAACAGAGTTGAAGATATTCTCAGAGAAGGGAGCGTTTTAAAGAATAAAAGGCAATATGTGAAGCAGTATATGGAGACAATGGGAAGAAGGCTGGTTTACAAGTATAAAAAGGCAAAGAGAAATATAGTGAATAGCGCTATAGTGAATAGTACAAGGAAGATAGGATAGTATTTTTCAAATACTTTAATTTTCAGTAGGGGAGAAAACAAAAAACTGAGATGTCTCAACTGCTTTCAATAATATATGTAACTGCGCTAAATTCTTTACCCGTTCACAGATTTAGATGCAACACCTATAATCTCATCAAAGTCACTGACATATTGCAGTTTTTAACTTGACAGAGAATGAAAAACATTAAATGCACAAAGAACAATCATATTAATTGTACTATTTAGCATACTGTACCAGTCAAGAACCACATTTGCACCTTAGTCTAGAAATACAGTTCAAGCCTTATTTCAATAATACTTTCACAGAATTGATCTGTTTCTTTAAAACACATTTCTTCCTTGGATTATAGAACATAATAAAGAAATCCAAGATTTTAGTATATCTTTTAATTTTCTCAAACACAAAGTTGTAAAGATTTTCTGTCTTTGGCATCCTATATGGACCTGGAAGCTCTAACTCAAATAATAATTGTCTACAAAATTATTTTAGTTTCAAAGAGTAAAGGCCCACATTGGACTGTTACAATCTGTCTTTTAATTAAAAATGTTTCATTTCAAAATGTATCTACATACCAAAATAATCCTTTCACTATATAGGTATCTCAAACTTATTTTTAACTTCCTAAGTTTTCTGCTGTCATGAATACTAGCTAGCAATAAGTCTCATTTCTCCTGCATGTATCTAATCCAATTTTAAATCCATCACATTTTATTTGGCAAATTCTATAAACTATGTGTTAAGTAAAAAGTTAAGACAGTTTTGCCTTGAATTTATAGCTATTTGGTTTGTTTCTTTGGTTAGTACATTTTCATCATTTGAGGAAAGGAGATTTTTCTGTTCCTTTTTTCTATCTAAAGCACCATTTCACTGAGTTCATGTAATGTTAGAGTTCTTTAATATTCTTCATTGTTATGTTGGCTCTAACTATCAATTCATATAGATATATTTCTTAATAAAACTATTTATCTAAGCCAAAGGAGCTTGAGGCTGTTATGAACTCCTGCATCTAAATTAAGCTGGGATAAGTAATAGTCGTTTGTGATGGTCCTTTTCTTATTTTTTTAAAAGGCATTTACTTCAAATTCCAGAGGGGTTTTTCTCTCTTAAACTCTCAGTTCTAATACTGATGAGGTCTCCAGTTGACTAAATGCATGACATTCAGTTTATATAGTGTAAAGTATTGTAAAACATCAATAAATTGCTAATGGATTGATTCAAAGGGTGCCAAACTAGAATAAGCATTGGAATTGAAACCTCAGTATTCATGTAATATTCAACAAACCAACTTCAATATTTATTTTGATTGCCAATGTAACTTTTAATAAAATGATATTTTATGTTTGCTCTAAGGCAGAGGTCTCCAACCTTTTGGGCACCAGGGACTGGTTCCGTGGAGAGAGGTTTTTCCACGGACCAGAGATTGCGTGGTTTTGTGTGCTGCCTGCATCCCACAGATGGGGCTTTGCTTGTTTGTGTGGACCAGTTGCTGGCATGCCACAGACCAGTACCGGTCCACGGTCCGGGGGTTGGGGATCCCTGCTCTAATATGATCATGAGTTCTTTACTGTTTAATAGCAGCTTTATATATTTTATGTGAAAAGAATATTTATAAATATTATATATATATATAATACAACTTAGAACTGATCTCTCAACTAGCACCTCAAATGCCTATTATCTCTTGTACCACCAATCAGGTTTTTAAATATATTTGTTTGCTTTCAGAGATCTATAGAGTTCTGGTTTAAAAAAATCTAAAGATGAAGTTTATATTAGTGAATTAATTACTATATTATAATATTCACCTTCTGCTTTTGTAGTAGAAAGGTAAGTGGGAGGACTAATCTCAATGGAAAGCAACATTTTGTTAAACTTTACTCACATATCCACATTCAAAGTATAGAAAACACGATTGCCACATAAAAAACATTCAGTACTGATTATCTATATACAATATGTTTCATCCTCACAAAATTACTAGAATCCATTAAACACAAGTAATATTTAATACATACTATATGTTATCTGAATGTTCTGATGAACTTAAGTATTTAAAGAGGAAACACTCTCTTCTGAGATTAAGGATACAAAGCTTCAAAGCCAGGAATTATTTGGAAAAGCAAAACTTTTGGTAGTAGCAGAAGCGGAAATTAATCAAGGGAAGAATTGTTGCCTAAATAAGGCAGGCCACATTTGTTACCATTATAAAGTGTGGGCTCACAGTTGAGAAATGATACTGGCAAAATATAGCAATAGCAATAGCACTTAGACATATATCACTCCATAGTGCTCTACAGCCCTCTCTAAGCGGTTTACAGTGTCAGCCTATTGCCCCCAACAATCTGGGTCCTCATTTTACCGACCTCTCAGAAGGATGGAAGGCTGAGTCATCCATGAGCTGGTCAGGATTGAAGTCCTGGTAGTCAGCAGAATTAGCATGCAACACTGCATTCTAACCATTGCGCCACCAAATATCTTGCGCTGATATTGTTCAGCCCACCTTTACCACCACAACAGCATTTATTCCAAAATATAACAAGACAATATTTGGTACTGAAAGGCTGCTGCAGTTAAATAACACTGCATATGCTCTATTTGGTGAAGGTAGTCTTCATTTAGCGACCAAATTGGGACTAGGTTGTTAAGCAAAGAGATTGCTAAGTAAAACCGTGCTTATTTTACTTCAGCTTTCCTTTATTTCACAGAGTGAAAAGGTTGTAAATGTGAGCACTAGTCATATAGTTACAATTTTAATCACTGTCAAAATACTAGTAGTTGCTAAACAAGGACTACTTGTAGTTTTCAAGTTTGAGCTCTACATTTTTAAACAAAAGACCAAGCATCGGACAAAATGTTCTAGTAGATATTATTAAAATTACAAAGTAATGGGATAATCTAGATGGCCTTAAATTAGTAATATTTCTAGTTGAGGAGGGTTACATTTGATGATACAAAGCAGTTAGGGTGGTATCTCATTCACTGGCCAGCTGTGCAGGTGGTATCTCATGCACACAGCTGATCAGGATTTTCTGGTTTAGTGTAAGGTTTCTTATTTTTTCTAAAATATTTAGGAGTTACATGATAATTTTTACTTTCTTATGTTGGTGGGGGATCCCACTCATAATTTTTGGCGAGGGTGTTCAAGAGCTGCATGCATTCTTAACAACGATAACCATGCCATTCATAATTTAGTCAGTTTCCTACTTTCAGTAGAATACTGAACTGTATACCAATCCAATTCCCACTTAATTTTCCAGAGCACAGAGAAGACCTTTATGATTACAGAATGGGAAAAATGTTACATTTGTGTATTAACGAAATAGTCTGATTCTTAGGATTTTTTTCTTTTTCATTATTAAAAACATTTCTTTTCCCGAACAGAGGAAAAAAACAATTGCTTAAACTGTATTGTAAATTATAAACAATACTTATTAAGAAGTTGTTCATGTCAATAATTGTTTAATATTTTTTTCAGATTGTTTTTTACTCAAGAGATGTTGCATGTTATTTCAGGTTATGTTCCTAATTCTCCTGCAGAGATAATATGCCATATGCCTTTGGATCATTAGCTGCTGGCTAATCAGATCAATTACATTTATCTAGGCAACATGCACCTCAGATTAGAAACTATACTGAATCAAGGAGAAGCTTGCCTGACTTTCCAAACACTATCTTGTTTACACAACTTAAGTAATGTTTCGTCCCTCTTTGTTTGTATAACAGTTCTTGCCTTTTTCCCTCAAGGTTGTCACCCTGATTCTCTACCAAAATGATCTGTAATCTTAGAAGCATGGCTGAAATGGAAATTTTTCCTCCCCTTATACTGATTAATGTCATTTCCTAAGAAGAACATGTCTGAAAGATACTAACTGGAAGGATCCAAGTCAATTGAGTTTTTTGTCATGATCTGAGACTACTGTACTTGAGTTTTATGGTCAATACCAGCTACAAGATATCTATAGGAGGGACAGCTGACTTGTTTCTTTTCATCCTTTTAAAGGGGAAAAGAAATTTCCTGTTGTGAATCATCATTTCCTTCTAGAATCTCTTACAAAATAGGGCTTTATGGTCAAGAAGATAGTGCATCTGGTTCCATTCTTTCTTGCCAGGTTTTCTCCAGAATATAATTCTCAGCAACAAGTGTTCAGCTCCAGAGCTGCTAGTTCATAATTTTATTCTCTGTTACTTAAAGGATGAATGGAAGTTCTCAGTAAGATAATCTATTTGGGATAGAAATGCCTCTAACATGCAGATTAAGTTCAGGAATAATCGCATCTTCACCTAATTTCAAGAAACAGAATATTTAACACTGTTTGGAATCAACATTGTGGATAAAAATGAACATGACAAGAACGAATCCAGAAAGGCTGTTTCTGTTTAAGTTTTGTAAGTCAGTGGAAGAGTTGTCTTTTAGAGGAGGATCTGACATACTCTAGAAGGAATCATGACCATCTAAAAGAGCTGATTTCACCAGAAAGAAATAATATTTATTATATAGTTATTATTAAAATATTATTTTTAATAAATAATAAACAAAGTATTATGAAAAAAGCACTGGAATATTAATGTTACTTCATGAAGAGATATATAATTTAATCCCAATATCTATTCTATAGGCTTCCTCTTCTTCTGTAAAGTATTAGACTGAGAATCATAATACAAGTATATAAAAAGATTTGCATTAGAAAAATATAGTCTGCGATCCATCTATGTAATATTCAGCAGGTATTTCACTCTAATGTTTCTATCTTTAGCAAGACTGAATAATGGGATATATTTGGTGGTAGAATTTGTTTGCAATAACTGTTTTCTTTTTTCTCAAAAAAATCTATGCTGTTAAGATTATGGGCATCACTATAGTATCCAGCACTATTTTCCTTGCACTACTCTTTCATTGGTTATTTTGATTTTTCTAAACACTGGGTTTGGTTTTATTGGGCAGACAATCATTAACAGATTTAACATAACTTGTTAAGTAAATGTACAGTTCTCAAATAGTATGTAGGAAGTTGCAGAAGAAACAATAAATTCTTGCAGAACCTAAATCATCAAGAATTTTAATCTCAGTTCTTTGTTAAATGTATTTCCTTTTTTATCATCTATTTAAGAATCATCAATTCTATTCCTTTTAACAAAGTGAAGTACAAACATAAAACATAGCTCAGAATGTTTCAGTAGCTGTTTATGAATTGCTCCAGTCATAAGCAGTTGACAAGTTTTTTTTAAAAAAAAATCAAGATAACACTAGGTCCACTATGAATCAGAACTGGGATTACATATCCTAATTCAACCGAACTTAATGTAAAAACCTAGTCCACTGATCAAATGTTCAACTGAGAGAGAGTATTCAAAAACATAAAGTTTTTGAAAAATGTTACCTTTGGTTTCACCACATGCAACATGGGGACTCTGGGAATTGGTTAAAAGATGTTGATGGATCATATACAATATATATGCCACATTCTCTTCATTCCTCTTCTAGACTTAGAATATTGCAGGATATAACTACCTATGCAACCAACTTTCAGTCCCATCATTGTTTACAAGGTCAATGAGGGCAAGTGACCAAACAGTAACAACAAAAAACAAGCTACAGAAAATTCTGGGAGTCACCCTCCTGCTTCATTATATGTGGCCCTTGGCAGATACCCATTGACATCTATACCTGATACTGAACCTGCCATGGACCATGAGGAAAGATCCCATACTTTTTAGACTGGCTTAGTCCAGATTGCAAAAACAAAGATATAATCAAGAAAGTTTTAGTGCAGACCAATGCAAGGCTGAAGCTGAAGCTTCCTATTAAGAATCAATGATATTACTTCACTAGCATAAGGAAAGAGAGTCAGATTTTTATATATGATAAAAATCCAAAATAATATAAGAAAGAAAAAAAGGATTTGGAAATTAACATAGTTATTAAGAGCTTACATACTACTTACAGAAGAGGATTACATTATATTTTAGTATGGTGTCAAGCTTATATAAAACCTTATGGTTTTATATTGAAGCTTGACATGTGGCTCAAATTTAAAAAAGTACTTACATATAATCTTAAAATTCAAAACAGGACATAAGAAATGTTTCAGTGTAGGAAAAAAATTATCTTGCTGCTTTAACAATATATATTTAAACAGTATATTGGTTTTGAATCTCTTTCTCTCTCTGTCTTACTTTCTGCATGCACCCACAAAATGGATAATTTTGAAATTACAAAGGAATTACAGAGGTAGTTCTGTGACAGTTTTTCTCTCTCTTCAAATTCTGCATGCCACCTAATGTCAAGACTTGAATTTTAAGGGAACAAAGAGAAAAGGAACGTGATTCAGTTACATACTGAATATAAGTAATAACCGACAGTGCGGAATAAAAACAGTGAATAATCAATGGGGTTGTCGTGAATGTTTGTCAATGGTAATGAGGGATAATTAACAATAGGCAATTAGGGAGGAAAGATTAGCCATTCAGAAATGCTTTGGTTTTGCTATTTCAACTCTCAACACATTTTTTTCATCCATGGTAAAGCTCAACTTTAGGCAAATGCTTGTACTTTTTCCTACTGAAATCAAGTTAAAATCTGCTACTGAATTGAATTAGCTGCCATCTATGTTACCTTTATAACAGGAATAATATCTCTGTACTTAGGAATGCTCACAACTTTGTTCCCAACTTGATTTTGTGAAGGGATGGGGGGGGGGGGAAGCATTAAGAGATTAATACATATTTAAATGGAATAAAGCTTTCAAAGTATAAAAATGTTACATAAAGAGTAATATATTGCTAGTATACCATATTAACTGAATCAGCAATACAGCAAAAATTATTCCACAATCTTATCTGAGTCCATCAAGGAATGAAAATACATGCAGCTTCAACTCCCCAGCCTAAAACAAGCAACGGAATTACTGGAGTTCACAATCATACAATTATTGAAAAAAAAAGAAAGAAAATGCAAGATTTTACTATATTGGTGTCTTTTTTTATATATGTATTATTGTGTATTTTTATATTGTTGCTTGTTTTATATTGTGAGTCACTCGGTTGCTTTGAAGTTGGCAAGCATCTGAATCCAATAATATACCTTAAATAATTTTCTTTTAAAATTCCTTTTGGGTAGAAGACTTTATGTTTCTCTGGAAAGATTCTCTATGGATGGGCCTTTTCGGGATATATATATAGCATTCAAGTATCTGACATAATCACTTGAAAAGCAGCATAGTTGAAGCAAATACATAGTACTTCCAAGGACATTCATCTCATAACATCTCATAAATCCTTAAGTTGTAAACAACAGAAAAAACAGGTGCTTATACATCTACAATAGTAGCATCTCATATATAGCAAGTGGGAAATTACAACATGTAAAGTACTCCAATTAGTTGTTGAAGTGAATTTAGAATCTTCACTACGCTGCACCAAAGGTCATTGAATAATAGTATTCAATGGTCATTGGTGGTCACTGAATAAGTGGCATTTGAATTTGAAGTGCTGTCTTTCTCTTGGCAACAGCCATTACTTCAGATCTGAGACAACTGTATTCTAAGCAGAAATTCTGATACAAAGAATTAACATTAAAGTCTTTATACTATGAAGGTTGGCATATATAAATTACGTATCTTTGAAAAAATAAAAATTCCAGACTTGGCACAATCTTTCTTCTGAGATGCCAGATAAACCCAGAACAATATTTTAAAATAACAGATAAGTGAAAAGTATTCCAACATCCAAGAAAATCTCTTTTCTTATATACAGGCATTCTCTGTATATAATCATTAACATTAACACAGTGATCATTGCTTACAATATATCGAATACATACAAAAAGTATAAGGTTATATTATTCAGCATTTGGAAACGCTTTACATTTAAAAGTAAAAATATTTATTAGCAATAAATAATCAATTGCCAGAATGCCATCATACTGAGTCCAGCATAAAAACGTTCAGAAATTTTACAGTAAGCTGAACACGTTTTCAGCAGAAAATGAACACCAAACATCATAATGGAAGATTAAAAAATTGTACACAACAATTGCTTCAAAAATAAAAATATATTTATTTTTTTTCCAATTTTATTAGAATCACCAGTTTGTATATGGATTCAATAACTATACCTACATTTTTCTTTTACAACTTGCCTATTTTTCAACAAATTGGCTGCAATTCTTTCATACCTGCACTTTTCATAAATCCTAATTTTATACAGAATTTTACACCCTAACCCTAACCTTACTTCAAATAAATTATAACAAGCAATGCCCAATAATTTCACGTTCCCTCACTTACCTGTAATCCAGGAAAAAGAACTGGTAATGGTGGACTCTTCCATTACTTTCAGTTCTGCTTAATCACAAGAACTAAACCATGGTAGAGGATCTGCTTACACCATAAGGTTACTAAAGGAACACTGCAGTCTTTGCTGCACTTAATTGGATTTATAAAAGGTAATCTTGGAAGAGTCATTAACAGCTTAGGTTCTTGTGCTGTGCTGCACAGTAAGTACTAAATACAATACTACTAATATACATCTAGATTGGAGCTGCATTCAATTTTATTTTCTGCTCTTCTGTTTCTTCTCATTTTTATTGTATTGCTTATTATTTTGTATTTATTTTCTTCATTATAAATTACCTAGAAAATGTCAAGTTATGGGATAAAACAAAAATATAGCTAATGGATAAAAGATAGTAACCTAAGGTTCTAATATTAATATACCGGTAACTTTTAAAGAAAAATGATAATGCAATATTTTTACTATTTTGAAATCCAATTGATTTTAAAATGTCATTTTAATAAGCTAATATATTAATATATAATAAGCATATATTAATATATTAATATATAATAAGCATATCTTTATGAAAATTATATTTATTTTTATTGCTTTAAAAAACAGAAAACCAAAGGAAACTAAAGACAAAGATAACTATAATGCAAATAAATACAAAACTATGCAAAAAAACTGCTTTAAAACTGAAAAAATGCAACAGAAAAGGAGAAAATAAAGTATAATGTATCATAGCCATTAGTTACAATCCTATATATACTTATCTAACATAAATATTATTCAAGTACATATATATTTCTAATATATTTATAAAAATATCATTCATTTTTAACCTATTATATTTATGAATGCCGATCTAGATCCAGACTTACAATACAATCCATTTTTTCTATTCAATTCAATGGACTGAATGTAAATGCATAAGACTGCAAGCTAAGTTGCTTGAATTCAGGTATTACTGAAATATGTTATAATATGATTATTAATGTCATGTTGTGACTATATGTTATCTATCATTCTATTAATTTCAGTGGAATTAAGTGCATAAAATTTAGTTTGATTTCTATCCTTTATATGTAAAGTTAATTCAATTTACTTTTGCAATATTAACATTCTTTCTAAAATGTTCATTATTTAGGAAGAAAAAACAAATGTCCTCCAAATCTTTAACAACTCTTATCTGCTATAGACTACATGGCCAATGCTAAGGGACCATAAAAGTAGTAACCCAAAATACTCTTCTCTTGTAATGAGAGTCTGACAAAATATAGTCTGAACTACTTAATCTACTTAAAGTAAATGTAGTAATTGAAGAGAATAAAAGGGATAAAATAAATCCAGCTGCCAAAACCTGATAAGGTACATAATTTTGGATACTGTATCAGAACTCAAAAAAAACGGTAAACAGCATTTAGAGCAGTTTATAAACTAAAATGAAATTACATTTTTAGCAACAAATTTACATGTTCTAATGATTGTTCCTTTTACGTTGCTGACAATGTATGAGTCACTGTATTCATTATGATCTAATTTCATTGGAGTATGATAATTTAAATTCACAGAATTTTAGAGAAAAGTATCTATTCTATTTATGCAAACATTAAGTTTCTAGACTGAGGCAGCTACTATATGTATGACGCCTAAATCTGCAATCTAATTAAGTCTAAAAATATTGTATCAGCTGACTTAGGCAAAGACACTGTGTTTCTAACAAAGGTACAGTGTTGGCTCATTGGAGTGAGCTCATTTAAAAGTACAAAAAACCCTAAAACTATATTTTAAAAAAAAACAGAAAAAGCACAAAATCTTGCCTCTGATCACATATATGAACACATCTCCATCCATTCTTCATTATCTTGCTCACTGTTGCTTTCGACCTGTCAAAAAGTATTAAATGTAGCCTTTGGCCACTAAAAAGTTTCTTACCTTTGGCTTTACATTAACTGTTTATGTCCTTACATATTTTAATGTCATTTTCTTTGTTAGTAATACTTGCAGTTTTAAACTTTGACCTTCACTCAGTGGTGGGATTCTAATATGTGAACAACTGGTTCTCTGTGTGGATGCCGCTTCTGGAAGTCCATTCTGGGTCTGGGCAACAAAAAAATTAGCTACCGGTTCTGCCAAAGTGGTACAAATCAGCTGAATCCCACCACTTCGCTCCAGAGCCAGATCTGGTGACAACATCCAGTTGACTGAGAAAATGAGAATAGCCTTGCTGATCTTAGTCACATCTAGCTAGTAATCCATTTGACATTGCAGATTAGGCAAAGGCAGATCTAGGTAGTGCTCAGTAGGACTATATGGAAATACTAAAGTAGAATAATTAACAAGTTAAAAGGTAGTAGTAATAGTAGTACAGTAATGTTAAAGCACTTCAATACTGTTGCCAAGGAATCAGAGTGATTGGGTCTCTATATTTTTCAGGAACTAAACTTGAATTGAGGGATTATTTTTTTTACCTCTTCAATAGATATTTTTGCATAAAAACAATACAAATGCAATAGCCAATTCTATTCACAGATACTCTATGTATTGGAAAAGAAAGAGGTACAATCTTATCTTCATTTAAAATAAAATTTCATTTTCTGTTCATTCAATTCATTCAGTTTCATTTCGGTTTTCTATTCATTCTCAAGTAGACTGAATGTGTATCGATATCTCAGATCATCACTGCATGATCTGCAGCAGAAGCCAACTTGTATCTCATTACCTCTCAGAGAGGGAATACCATTCACACAAGGCAAACTCAATTATTACTAACAATGGGCTTTAAAGCCCACTAAAAATGGGCTTTAATTACTATTCCAATATCCAAGCACTGTATCTTTTTTTGATGTATGAATAGCCATGTTTTAAAAATATCATAAGCCATCAGTGGAGGTTCTCAAGAAAAGATTGGACAATCAGTTGTCAGGGATGGGATAAGGACTCCTGCCTAGGGCACGGGCAGGTGTCCTTATTCCATCCCTGACAAATTAGAAGGCCTCCAAGGTTGCTTCTAGTCCTATGATTCTATTGTGAAAGAAAGAAAGAAAGAAAGAAAGAAAGAAAGAAAGAAAGAAAGAAAGAAAGAAAGAAAGAAAGAAAGAAAGAAAGAAAGAAAGAAAGAAAGAAAGAAAGAAAGTTAGTTCTACCACAGGTACCTTTTATGGGGAAAATACCCATGAATTTATTTCCCATCAGCCACAAAGCATGCAGTGTCATAAAAATATCCCATTTCACTGATCTGGAACAGCAATATCATGGAAATAAGTCATTTCAAAAATTAGTCGTATGAGGTGCTGCTCTTGAAGACAGTCCAGGTACAAAACACAGTGACAATCCAGGTACTCTTTAGTTAACTATGGTAATTGGGGCCAGAATTTCCATTGCAAAGCAATATGGTTGCAAAGCGAGATATCACATGACTGCATTGCTTAACGACAATACCAGCAGCTCCCGTTGCTGTTGTTAAGCAAGAAGCATGGGTTGTTATGTGAGAATGTTCTCCCAACTCCTGCCGGTTTCCAACAGCAAAAGTCAGTGGAGAAGCTAGCAGGATGTTGCGAGCCCCAGATGGTTCATAAATGGGCAGTAAGTCGCTGCTGGTTAAGAGTGGATGCACATAAGATGGCTGGCATGGCTTGAGTGGCTGCTCCCAGTACAGTACCACCTGACTATGGGACAATGCAATTATCATAAATGCAAGCCAGTTACAAAGTGCGGGGATAATAATCACATGATCACAGGAATGCTGGGACAGTCATTATTTCAAGGACCAATCATAAGTAGCACTCATTGAACACCATTGTAATTCAACCAATTGCTGAAAAAGTGGTTGTTACCTGTAATACTAACTAGAGCTGGGTATTTCAGACACAAATATAACAAAGTGCTTCAGAACAGGCAGGTGTGCAAACATACTACCTGTCTGCAGTTCCTTAAAGCAGCTGCATCTGTTCAAAGGATCATATGGTCATCCACAGCAGCACAATATCAGAAAAAAATGAACTTGCTTTAAGAGGGGGAAGACTGAAGTTGCATGCATGACTGGGTATTCTGAGGCAGTTTTCTTCTTTTGAATCAGAAGTATTAAACAGACTTGGTATTAACTGAAAATGCCCAGCATATGGTGCTGTTACAGTGCTATTTTTACTGATTTCTGATTTGTTTCTACCGTCAGTTGAAAGTGCTACTTTTAACTAAAAAGCCTTCATGGGACTATAATTTCTGCAGTATTGTTACATACTCACATTTGGCAAATGACTGCTCAAAGTGAGCATGGTACCCTCTCAAAAAATGTAATATCATTCATAGAAAGTTTTTGATCATCTCTTAATTTTCTGAATTCTGATAAGGACTTTTTAATTCTATTTAGTCTTCCTCCCTCTGCCTCCCTGCACCTTACTCTACCTATTATAGGTATATTTGTTTTAGATTTTTGGAGATTAAGCCTTGCACTATTATTCTTTACTTCTGCACATTACATTTTTCTGCTACTTTTAATGCTGAAATTGATTGTTTTAATCATTTTTAACGTGCATAACCCTGAAACTTATGGTAACTGAAAAGGAAGATGCTCATGTATAAGATTGCCTGAATAATCAATATGTTTTGTATTAACCATAAGAGAACAAAATAGTAATTTTTAAATAACACAGGCTAGATGCCAACATGGGATAGTTAACTACATAGAGAAATAAGCTGCAATTCTGGACATTTTGTTTACAATGCGCTTCTGAATTAAGTTATGCATTCTTTAACAATAATGGAAAGACAAAATACTTAAATATTGCCTCATTTGTTTATACATTCTCTTGTTATCTAACTGTCTAACACATACAATTACCACAAGAGAATTACTGTTGAGAAAAATAAGATGAAAATATTGCTTCAAAAGCATTTGTAAGTGCTTGGTTTAATTGAACATACTACCCTGAGACTAATTACCCTATAGGTTTTGGCACCCAGTTTTTACAGACAACAATGCAAGGCTGCTAAAACAAGTGTTCTTTCTAATAAACTAAGCATCAAGGCACAGCATGAAAGAAAAAAATATTTTTCTGCCAGCATGCTATCTAGTCTATCATCTTTTATTGTTTGTTAATGCAGAAAATTGTAATATGTGTAAAATAACATTAAAAATGAAGGATTCAAGAGCAGTTTTTACAATGTAGTATACACATACTGTGATTTGAATCAGTTTTAATAAACTCCCAAAAGTTGGTAATATAAATAATAATGCCATTCCAAATTCACCAAACCCCATGAATGAAAATATTTATGTATAAAATAGATGGTGTACTTAAGTGCAAAGTGAGGATGAAACATTTTACTATGAATTAATGACAACCACATCATTGAAGAAATATACTCCTATCTCAAGACATGTTTAATTCCTTGAACTTTACAATATTTTAATATTGCTTAATTCCACCAATGGGATTATGCAACTTCAAAATGAATTGGACTAATAGGGACATTTGCACTCAGGGCTTTTTTAATGAGATGCAACATTTGTCTGCATTTGTCTGTATCCCACATAAGGAAGTAAATTACCCAAAGTAAAATTTATTATTAAAAATAATGATGGATCAATCTTTTTATTTTAGGCAGTAAAAATCTTGAGAATAGTTTCATCACTATGGGTTTTCTTACATGGTCAGATTTACTCAGCCACTAAATTAAAGGGAGAAATCAAATTTTATATTGACAGGGGTTGCCATGAAAAAAATCTGGAAAAAAGCTCAGTGGACATTCTGGTCAGTTCAGGCCTCTTAGATTTTTTTAAAGATTTTAATATATAAATGAAATTATCAAGAAATAATTGATTGATTCAGCACCATTATTTTTAACTTACCACAATGGGAATATAAAATGGATGTTTAATTGTCTCACATAAAAGTCAGTAATGGGACTTTAGCATACTTAATGTTGGAAGAATAAATACCAAAGTTATGGTATTTCTGTGAGAGGAAACAAAATATTATTGGCTGACATCAGCCAAAAGCAAATTGTAAAAACAAACAAACCTGTAAACCGCTGGATCCTTTAGTACCCTGACCACAGAATTCTAACACTGGTTCAAATCAAGCTATGAGCTATCAAGACTCAGGGGCATCTTTATTAAAAAAAAAAAAAAATTACAGTATTTCTAAATTGAAAACAGTAGAGTTTGGTTTGGATTATTGTTAGCCTAAATACAAATTTAGATGCAACTTATTTTCATGTGTGGTGGACTTGTAGGATGGTTAAAGCATTTTGGATAAAGATTTGGTGGAATATTCAAAATGTCTTTAAGAAAAAGATAAAGTTTAAGCCTCAGCTATTTTTGTTGGGTATTATGGAAAATTTGGATAAAAAAGAAATGGAATTGATGCTGAATTTGATAACTGCTGCAAGGTTATTAATAGCTCAATGTTGGAAAACGGATCGTTTGCCTACTATAGAGGATTGGGCATTTAAAGTTTCAAATTTAGCAGAAATGGCTAAGATTTCAGCCTATGTGAAGGATTACTCACAAGAAAGATATATATCGGTTTGGAGAAGATGGATAGATTATATAGAAAAGAAATATGGAACTAAAAAGTTTCATTTGG
>NW_015386547.1:149550-186496 GCF_001527695.2 Protobothrops mucrosquamatus
GGCGCGGCGAGAAAAAAGCACCGGCGGCCGGGTAAGGGAAGGGCTGCCAGCGCGCCTGCGTGGCGCGGGAGGCCGGCTTTGCGGCGGGAAATTCGAAAACTTTCACTGAGATGCTTTTCGAACGGCCTGGACTGTGTTATGCTGCACAAAAGACACGGCTGTTACCCTTTCCACGTTGGGTGTGGACAGAATGCTCCTTTATATTCAAGCTTTGCAGTGAAAAAAAATCCCTTTTGAAGACCGGGAGTTAAAATCTAAATATTTGCTCTCCCTCGCCTGCATTGTCTCTTTGGGCCTTATTGCCTGATCCCCAGCAACCAGCCCCTCTGAAGAACACCAGCTGGTAGGACTTTGGGGAGGAGGAATGCCTTAGAGTCAGTGCTAGACTCCTGGCAACTACCTGGACAAGTCCCTGAAGTTATCTTGGCAAGTTTTCAGAAGTAGTTTGCCATTACCTTCTTCCTAGGGTGAGAGAATAGCTGGCCAAGGTCACCTTAGGCAACTTGTGTCTAAGGTGGAACCTGAACTCACAAGTCTCCTGGTTTCTAGCTTGATGCCTTAATCACTGCACTAAACTGGCTGTCTTAAGAGGATTGCCAGATGTCAACACTACCAGAATCCTTGCCAGATGTCAACACTACCATACATTGCTATTTTACTAGTTACTTCTTCCTAGCAGATCATAAATGTACCATAGCAACACTTTTTTTGTTCTGCCATGTCTCGGTAATGATGCCTTCATCTCATTCCCAGTCCATGAAGGAGATAAATTCATTGTTAATCCAACATCACCCAAAGATATAAATCCTGTTAGGCTTTGACACCCATTGCTATGGAAGGAAATCTAATGATTTCAAACAGTACAATAACAGAAGCAAGATGGGGACAGACATAGGGAGACTCAAACCCATGCCAGATAGTTTTCTATCAACTTAAAGAAGGGGTCAAGTTCAACTCCAGATGAACTTGATCAAATACTGAGAAGAGAAAAGATCCTGATGTTGGGAAAGATTGAAGGCAAAAGAAGAATGGAACGGCCAGTGCTTTTTTTGTAAAAAAAAAAAAAAAAGGTGCCGGAACTCACACACGTCATACAACCCGCCTTGCCTACCCTACAAGGTTCCATCCAAAAAAGGTGCCGGAACTCCGTTCTGGGCGTTCTATGAGAAAAAAAGCCCTGAGAACAGCTGAGGATGAGCTGGTTAGATAGTGTCATCTGATATTGATGCAAGAACATGAATGGGGCAAACTCTGGGAGACAGTAGAGGACATAGCTGGCATGCTCTGGTGTATGGGGTCATGAAGAGTCAGACACAACTTAACAACTGAACAATTCAACTCAGCAGAGTAGAAAGAGTGAGATGGTTTTCTAAGTGATGAGAACAGTGTTTCTCAACCTTGATAACCTGGAGGTGTGTGGACTTGCCAGCATGCCACATGGAAATTGAAATTCGCAGATTGAGAAATAGTGGGCTATAGAGATTTGCATTACAGAGATGGTAATCTTTTCACACAGATTAAATCACGGTAAACCTCAATGAAAGATGTATATTTACTTTGGATTATTGAGTGCAGGTAAGAGCTTCAGTCTCATTTGAACTTCCTAAAAACATATTGTTGGAGACAGAAACAGTTTGCTCTAATACGTCTGATTAAAAACATTAGCAAGCTGCATTTGTGTTCCACAAGAAAATAAGCTGAGTCCAGCCAAGGCCAGAAAAGGAACAGCTGACTGTTCACTTGTCCACAGATCACAGGAATGAGGCAAAAAAGCTTTCTTCCCACCATAGTCAGAAGCAGCAATCTACAGAGGTTGAATGCATTCTTTCCACCCAAATAAAAATGACAACAAAGGAAAGGCCTCTGAGAATTACATTCAATTCACCATCTTTTTATGACACTTTTAGTGTTTCTCTTCATGGTTTATAAGCCCAAGATCAAAATTTTGGACTGTTTTTAAGTTGCCTTGGAAAATATTTTAATAAAAATTGAAGTTAAAATACTTAACAATAAATTTCTTACATTTTCTGCAAGTTCTTTGTACTGATAAAATCACTATTTTAGACCACAAAGAAAAGCATTCAATATTTTCAACAGACCAAAGCGGGAAAAACATTTTCCCCACTTTTCCATTCCAGCAGGCCTTATTTTTGTTCATGATATAAAAACAATCAGAACAAAAGAGTGGGTGCATTACCACACTGAATTATATTAGTTTTTCTGGATTTCTGAATTCAAAAGAAAATGATGTAGGAATTCTGAATTACTCCATTGTTGCAGTGCAATGCTAATCTGCAGAAGACATAAGAACAGAACAGTGCTTTCTTTATTGTATCCCTTGCAAGTGTTTCTGAATACCAACAATTCATGGTCTAGCACATATACTAGCAAAATATTATATAGTATTTTAATAAGATCCAAGCATGGGTGATAAGGAAAGGTGCATTTTACTAGGGCCTGAAAAATCTATGTTGGGAAAGGGGACCCAAATGGCAGCCCATTCGTAAAGAAAATCTTTGACTAGAGCAGTGATGGCGAACCTTTTAGAGACCGAGTGCCCAAACTGCAACACAAAACCCACTTTTGTATGGTCGGGTGCCGGGTGGGCGTGGCCCACTGGGTGGGCATGGCTGCGGTGGTAATGACAGACTGGGTGGGACTAAAAAGTTCAATCAATCAATTCCAATTTTGTGAGATCTTTTTTTTCCGTGAGGACTTGAATTCGATTGATTGATTGAATCTTTTTTTTTTTGCACACGGTGGCGGAGACCTAAAGCGAAAAGGTTTTATAAAACCCAGCTGAAGGCCTTGGACTGGGGCGACGGCGTGCTTGCCCACAGAGAGGGCTCTGTGTGCCACCTGTGTCATGCGTGCCATAGGTTCACCACCACGGGACTAGAGTGTGCTTGATAATACCTATAAAAACCAATTTTACATAACATTAAGTATAGGACAGGTATAATATATATTATGCAGAGATAATATATAATTTTGTATAATAAAAATAGAAGGAGGAAGGAGTATTAGATATGTTCACTACCTTGATTTATTTATAAAAATAGTAAAATAAAGGCTGAATAATTAAAAAAAATTAAACTGTACCTGGTTATCTTTTGTTGCTGTTATTGTGATGATGATGATGATTGATGATGATGATGATGGTATCCATTCAGTTGTATCCTACTTTTGGCGGTTCTATGGGCCAGGTCTCTCCACATCTGATCTTGTACTACTTCTTTGAGGTTTTTTAAGTTCTAACTGGTGTCAGCTTTGAGAGTGTCTAGCCACTGTGTTCTTTCACATGGTGTTTGTTGTTATATAATTTAAGAACTTCAAATCCCAGAGATTTTCTATTATAGATATCAAATTAACATTATAAACAGAATTATTAATCCAAGAGTTTAAATAAATGAGAATAAATGTTGTAGGTAGAATTTACAGGTACAAAGGTACAGGTGATAAGAATCTACTTCATACACACCACACAGTTATGTCAGACTATAAATGGAGAGCAGGCAGAGATTTCTGGAAAAAAAATCTTTGTGAAATGAATTTTTGTAAAAAAAAAAAAAGTTAAAAAGCTGCAAATCAATTCACACTTATCTTTTCCCCACAGCTAAATTACAGTGAAGCTCTGCTGATTTTTTTTAGACATTACCCGTATTAGTAACTGAACGTTTCAGCATCCTAGCATTCATCAAATGCTGCAACCATTCTCTTGTGGGACCAGAACAATTTAAGTCATCTAGCTATTTCAACTGGCTTCACAATTCATGAAGTGTGTGATTTCGGCTACTCTTACCTTATAAACTTTGACTTAGCCTTTTATCTAATATTCGTAACTACATTTATCTATTAGAATTTTTTAAATTATAAGAAGATTGGTAAGATAAATGCATTTATTAAGGCTAATCAAATAGTTACAAAATAATTATTATTTTTTTTAAAAAAGGTCCAATGTGCACTACTTAAAATTTAAAACATAAAATAATCTAAGCTGAGTATTAAAACACTTCAGCTATTGGTAAAATGTAGAACTATTGAAATGATCTTTTTGCGGCCGATATCAATACTTGGTGATTATGTGGACATATCCACATAGTTCTCTTAGCAATAATATGGAAGTTTGCCATTGCCTTCTTCCATGATGCCTTCTCAACTTCTACAATTTGAGGATTTTCCCATAGTTTCCCCTAAGTATAAGGGCTCAGGCTAGTGAGGCAACACTAGAGAGAAAAGCACTACCGTCCTAAACAAACTTGCACCCCTAGGCCAACAGGAGACCCTATTTACTGACTCACATTATCAGAAAGAAAAAGCCTATGGTTTAAACTCTATATCTTGAATATATGTAAAGCTCTGGCTCCTTTGTACTGCAAATAGGCAATTAACTCTTGTGTTTAAGGTTTCATTCTACAATTAAGATCATAATCTAGCTGAGTTATTTTCTGAGAGTCTTGGGCCAAATCTGAATAAAAGGTTAAGAGCCTGGAGAACTCTGATTTACTGCAGGGTCCTGGTGTGAAGCCTGACACCAAGTACTAAGAAAATCCTTTTTGAGATCAGGGGAGCTTGATTGGGCACCTGCTGTGATAGAAGCTGTGAGCTGCTGAATATAAATTCTCCTTAAGGGTACAATTTGCTCTGCAGGCTCCAAGGAAGTATCTAAAACTGAATGACTGTTTGGAAACCCTAGTTTGAGTGACTCAGGAAATGCTATGGATTATGGATTGTGAGATAACTAAAAAGAGTGGATTGGTGGTTCCAAACCATTATTTCTCAATTCCAAAACTGATGTTGCCTTAAGACAATGTTTTCTTTTCCAAAAAAAAGAAAAGAAATATCTGAGTTTATCACTTACTTAGGCCCCAAGTTAAAGGTAACGAATGAGAAGAATGTAAACCCTTATGGAAAGAGTAATCCATATAAACTCTAGTCATTTGAGTAGTGTTCTCCTGGGTGTAGGATAATAGAAAACGTTTGGTTGCAAGCATGCCGAAGATTAAACTATGGCAGCCATTTTATGAATGTGGTTCATATCATAATCCCAATGTTGTAACTGTTCATCAGATTGGAGAACTTGGTTTCTTCTAAGCAGGAAAAAAGGATTTTTGCTGCTATTTGGTCAAACTCCAATATTAGGAAAGGGACTAGGGCAGTGATGGCGAACCTTTTAGAGACTGAGTGCCCAAACTGCAACCCAAAACCCACTTATTTATTGCCGGGTGTCAGGTGGGTGTGGCCCACTGGGTGGGCATGGCTGTGGTGGTCATGGCAGACTGGGTGGGTGTAGCCAAGATGGGCGTGGTCACCTCGATGTTGCTCGTGGGGAGGGATGCCTGTGGGGGCTGGGCAGAGTTGGGGAAGATCCAGGGGGTCTCTGGCAGGTGGGGCAGTGGGCAGGAGGCTCGTCCTGCGGGGTGAGGTGAGGCGAGGCAGGGCAGGGCAGGGCAGGGGTGCCATTGTCGCAGGGCAAGGTGAGGCAGGGGCCGGGCAGGCTGGTGCCTGACACCATCGGCCCCCGCACACAGAGGCCAGCGACTGCATGAGGGCCGACAGTGTCCGTCCACAGCCAAAGCCTGCCGGCCCCTCGACTGGTGCACTCTGGGCCTCCACAGCCCACCACCAACAGTTCAGAGAAGCTGCCTCTGAGCTGGACGGCCTGCAGACAGCTGAGGAGGCAATGCAGTGGGAAAAGGAGAGCATGCAAGGCCAGAAGGGATGGGACGGGGGGGAGGGAAACCAGCTGTGCTGGGATGCATCCAGCCACATGGGACCTTGGCAAGTTAGTGGGCGGCTGGTTGAAGAGGGACGGTTGCCATCTCTGGGGTATGGCGTGCGTGCCCACAGAGAGGGCTCTGAGTGCCGCCTCTGGCACGCGTGCCATAGGTTCGCCACCACTGGACTAGGGTCAGTATTATCATTTGTCTTCCCAGCCACTTCAGGTAATTTGTACCCAGGTGACTATTCCCAGTCAGACCAGTTACTAAGCATCCAAAAAGTGATCACATGAGGGGGACGGCTGTCAGAACTTCAAATCCAGATTATAAATATCTATTTTTGAGTCCTCCAGGTGACAGGTTGTTAAGTGAGAGCTATCTCTCTTTGCAGAACCATAAATTTCATTCTAATTCTAGTAAAAAAAGAAAGTCACATGTTTCATCTTTCCCTCTTTCAATTGTGCCTTTCATCTTTCCCTCTTTCAATTGTGCCTATTATGGGAAGTTGTTTTACTTTTGCTCTTTGGCTAATGGAACGCAGTCTTCCCAGAGGCAGCTTTGTTTCTTGCCCTGTTTACACAGAACACATTACACAATTGCTGTCTTGATTGTGACAATGGGACAAAGAGGAGGCTTGTCAGCAGATACAGCACTTGTTCTCTTCTATGCTGAGAGAGTTTGTGTGTGTGTGTGTGTGTGTGTGTGGTGTTTGTGTGTGTGTGCTATTAAGTATTTTTCTTTTGGAAGTGTGATTGAAAAGTGTGTATATTATTCTAAAAAGTAAGAAAGTAGAGGAAATAAAGGAAATAACTTTGGGACAGTGTTTCTCAACATTATAAACCTTAAGACATGTGGACCTCAACTCCCAGCATTCCTCAGAACAGCACTGTTCTAAAAGCAACTCGTGCAGAGGATTTCTATATAATGCTGTGTATATTTATTATTTGATTCTTTTACCTTACGCCTTTTTATGCGTAATTCAAGGTGGTGAAAATACCTAATATTCCTGCTTCCTCTTTTCCTGTGAGGTGGGTTGGGCTGAAAAACTGCCCCAAAGCCAGTCAGCTGCCTTTCATGCCAAAGGAAGGCCTAGAATCACTGCCCACTAGTGTAGATGCTAGGCCACACTTTAACCACTATACCAAACTGGATCTCATAATATAATCAACACGTGGGAATTACTTGGCATGTTAATATTTAAATGGGGACAGTTTTTGGAATAAATTGCCAGATGTATAAGCAAGTTTTATAACCTATACATGTATATGTAGCTTTTTATGTCAGGTTAGCCTGATGGTTTAAGGTGCTGGCCTACAAATCAGCAGACTGTGAGTTCTAGTCCAGCCTTAGGTATGAAAGCCTCTGGGTGACTTTGGGCCAGTCACTCTCTGTCAGCCCAACTCACAGACTGATTGTTGTGGGGAAAATAGGAGGAGGAAGGAGTATTAAGTATGTTCGCTCCCTTGAGGTATTTATAAAAATAATAAAGGTAGGATATAAATAAAGCTCTAAAACAGCCTTCCAGATGTGTTGCCATTGCAACCTCTGGAATTTTCATCTGTGGGAAGTCAGTCCCCCAGAGAAGAAATATTAAAAGGGCAGGAAAATATATTTCCTCAAAGGATCTTAAAGAGGCAGAAAAGCATGCCCAATTTTTCTTAATAGCCCCAAGACTCCCTTCCCCAAGCAGAAACCAGCTCTATAGAAATGCATATGTAAACTATCAGGAAGGTTGAAGTTAGAAGCTTAGGAAGACAAAGACACCTAAAATCTACATACCCCACCCAAACTCTAAGACAGGACATAATAGGATTAACCCACAGATGCCAAAGGGCACACCCAGACTCAGGTCAGAATACATGATACAGGAAATAGCCTCAAACAGGAACGGGAAACAACTCCAAACAAAAGGCTCCAGAGGATATAAAAACCCACTCCCTACATGTGCTCTCTTTCTTTTTTTCCAGAGCCATCTTCCTGTCTGGATCTCCTCTTCAATAAACTGCAACCTTCTTTCTAAAGCAGTCACCATGTTTATTCCCAGCTTGGACTGAATCACGATGAAGACTTTTCTTTCAACACAGCCAACAAGGGCACAGATTATATTGCCTAGTAATTCTGGGAAGGAAAGTGTACTCCAATACATTTGGGAGGTGCCAGGTAGGAGGGGGCTGTTTTTGAATGGATTGAGTTAAAAACATTAAGTTTAGATATTCATCTGCAAACACAGGAAATGAAAAACTGCTGCTTATATCTAAAAACAATTCATTTGTCCTAATTTTCTCCATCAAAGGTAAGTGCCAAACAATCTACCAGTGTGAGACTCAAGCTGCTACATTTAATTTCTATTTCATGTTGCAAGGCAACATGGTCAACTGTTAATTATGTTTTCACTCAGCAGCTTTACAGACGTGGGTAGCTGCATGAAGCCATTGTCTCTATATAACTTACTTGCACATTCACTTAAATGTCATTCCAAATCATTTTTAAACAAAGAAAATACAGAGGTGTGTTATAAATACAGTGAAACTCTCATGTTCTACATTTTAATTATCTGAACCTTCTAAGTAGCTTCTTCTTGTAGCTCTTACCATACCAGTGTATTCATTCTAAAGCAGAATTCATATTTCCCTGAACTGCTACTGTTCTGAATGTCCTTTGAAACAAAACAATTATAGTCACCCTTTAATTTATTAATATGTATGACATTTCCCTAAACAGTTCATAACATTGCTGAATACCTGAAACAAATACTCTAGACTTCACCATTCTACCAGAACCTTAGAAAAATATACCAGCATCCATTGTCAGTAAGTAATTTCTCCATGGAGAAGAGATTAGCTTTGAAAATAACATCTGCTGAATATTCCTCCTAAAGTGATACAAAAATGACAATAATGGTTCCCTGTTTTGTTTCAGCCATACGCAACTATCTCAAATAAAGCTCTCTCAGATTTAACTAGCTAGCATGTCTACCTTTCAACTGCATTTTTACAGGGAAATGATTTTGGGTTAACCAATTTTACTACTTTTTATACTTCTAGGATAAATTTTACTTATTGTTTGGACTTCCTTCTGAGACTAAATTTTCTATGCAACATGACAGCTAATTAAATTAATATAAATTTAATTGGATACTTATAAATACAGTATGATTGGATACTTATAAATACAGTATAAATACAGTTGGGTAACTTCCCTGTATGTGTCAGTTTACTGCATGCATCTCCCAGCTGATGGGATGTAAGCAACAAAAGATAATCTTTAGGTTAGAGCAGAGGTCCCCAACCTTTTGGGCACCAGGGACCGGTTACGTGGAGAGAGGTTTTTCTGCGGACCGGAGGGGGGCGTGGTTTTGTCTGCTGCCTGCATCCCGCAGATGGGGCTTTGCTTGTTTGTGTGTTCTGGTTGCTGGCATGCCGCGGCCCAGTACCAGTCCACGGACCAGGGATTGGGGACCCCTGGGTTAGAGAGTCTAGGTTGCACATAATAGCACGATGATACTTCAGATGAAACTGAGCTTTGGTTTCATTTGTAGTGAACTGCCAAATGCATGCAGAATTGTCTAGTGCCATCCTTATCAGTAGTAGGTAATGCTACATGTCACATGAGTGAAAGTGAAGCTGGAAATATAACCTATATCAGTGATGGCGAACCTTTTAGCAACCGAGTGCTCAAACTGCAACCCAAAACCCACTTATCTCTGGGTGCCAGGTGGGCATGGCCCACTGGGTGGGTGTGACTATGGTGGTCATGGCAGACTGGATGGGTGTGGCCAAGGTGGGTGTGGTCACCTCAATGTTGCTCGTGGGGTGGGATGTCTGTGGAAGATGGGCAGGGTTGGGGGAGATCCAGGGGATCTCTGGCAGGTGGGGCAGTGGGCAGGAGGCTCATCCTGTGGGGTGAGGTGAAGCAAGGCGAGGCAGGGCAGGGGTGCCATTGTCGCAGGGCAAGATGAGGCAGGGGCCGGGGAGGCTGCTGCCTGACACCATCGGCCTCCGCACACAGGCCAGCGAGAGCATGGGGGCAGACAGTGTCCGTCAGCAGCCACAGCCTGCCGGCCCCTCGACCGGCGCACTCTGGGGCTTCGCAGCCCACCACCAGCAGTTCAGAGAAACCGCCTCTGAGCTGGCCGGTCGGCCGACCGACAGCTGAGGAGGTGATGCAATGGGTCATGCCCGGGAAAAGGAGAGCATGCGAACCAAGAGGGACAGGACGGGGGAGGAGGAAAACTACCTGTGCTGGGATGCATCCGGCCACATGGGACCTCGGCAAGTTAGCGGGCGGCTGGTTGAAGAGGGACGATTGCCATCTCTGGGGCATGGTGCGCATGCCCACAAAGAGGGCTCTGAGTGCCGCCTCTGACACCCTTGCCATAGGTTCGCCATCACTGACCTATATCTTCTCTAGTTTGCTGAAAAGTCTTTTGGGATTGACTTCCAGTCTTGCGCAGTAGCGCAGCAGCCAAGGGATTTCGGGGCTCCGTGCCCTTTGGCTGAATTTCTTCCTGTTAGAGGACCCTAAATGGGCCAGAAGCTGCCCCGAAGAGGCGGCAAAGAAGGAAGGAAGTCCCGCAGACCACGGAGAGATGGTAGTCGACCCGATCAGTCCAGGAGAAGCCTTCCAGAAACCAACAGGAGAAAGGCTAGCCTAACTTCAGACTCTAGCCCAAGCTACAAGCAACCAAAGTCAAAAAGCACTATTTTAAACTGATGGTAAACAGCGCATTTGAATGTGGGTAAGATCATCTATTTTCTCTGTCATTAACTTTCCTGGGGGGAAAATTCCCAAGAAGCAAAAAACCTCCAAACATGAAGGAGGGGGATTTTTGCTCCACCCTTTTACTAATGGAAGTGGCGAATTAAACCTTTTATGGAGGACTAAAACATACAGAAATGAAATGAAATGAATAGAAAACCAAAATTTGGATAAGTTTGGAATTGTTGAATGGTTAAGATTCTCATTTTAAAGGCAATTTTCTATTTTGATAATTTGAAAAATAAACTGGTGCTGACATCTAGTGGTGGATAAAGACTATTACAGCTATGGCTTTTATACAGGACTTAGCAAAATCTGGAAAAAACTAATCTGTGCTTGTGACCTTCAAAGCTATAACAATAGAGAACAGCTGTGACAAAAAAAGAAAACAATTTGGGTTGCAGACAAAGAGACGATTATAAACTTCAGGAAACCTTTTTGAACCTTTTTGGATTATAAATATCTACTAAACTGTGACTCTAAAGCTATTTGCAGAAAAAAGAAAACCTCGATTCTTGACCACTATGGAAAATCAGAGACTTGCAAAAAGAACTTATCAAGAAAAAATAAATACCTTTCAAGAGGAGACATATGAGATGCTGCAACTAATTCAAACAACAATGACTTCAAACCACAAAGAAATCCAAAATAACTTTGAAAACATAAACCAATTCATCTCCAATTTAACTTTACAACAAAAAAAATCCCAGGAAATAACAATAGAGAAGGAGCAGATAAAACAGATAACTGAACACAAATTCGAGGATAGAGACTCAATGATGGAACGTAACACAACAAAGAAGTATGGTTTAACCCAATGTAAAAAAATTACAAGAAATATTGGTTTTGGAAAAGGCAACGTATACTTTAAGACCACAAGACAAATTTGAGCATAAGAAAAAAGACTGATCAAAATGGACTGCAGAGACGTCAAGAATACCACTAGAACTGGAGAGACAAAAAATGATAAGAGATAGAGAGAGAAAAAGAAAGAAAAAGATTTTCAACAAACATGAAAGAGCAAATGCCTCTTACAAAGATATTGTACTTGACTTGTTTTTTATATCTACAGTGACACCTACAAGAATAAGGAAAGACTCTTCGATTCAGCAGAATATATTGATTAAAGATATTGGGCAAAAGAAGAAGGCCAAAGTGAAAATTAAGAAAATAGATGATGGGACTTATCAGAGAGAATATTTAAAAAGAAACACCTGTTTGAATATGGTTAAAGTAATAGAAAGATGTTGGATATGAATTTTATTTTAAGAGGGAGGAGTCCCTCAAATAACATAGTTGTCTTTCTTCTCTTTTCTTCTCTTATTTCTTGATATGAGTAATATAAAAGAGTAAGAATGGCTTATATATAAGGACATATTTTAGATATTTAAATGTGATTGATTTTTAAAAAAATTACAATGGATTGAAAAAAAATGTTTTGAATAAGAGTTAAAAGACCAGATGACTAGATTTATTAAATGGAATATTTAAAGATTAAATATATTCTTAATTATGGTAAAAAAGAATGGAAAAATTTTGGAAATAAATATGTATTAGCTTAGGGGAAACCTGGACTTTCAGTAGTATACTATCTTTTTAACCCTCTTTTCTCTTGTTCTTTTTTTCTCTTTTTTTAGTCTTATTTATTCCATAAGTAAGGTAAAAGTTATGGGATGGTTTACATGAGAAAAAATAGAATCAAATATCTAAATGTAATTATCTTTGAGAAAATCTTAACCAGTAAGAATGTCTTGAATATTGGGGGGAAAACAAATGTAAACAAGAACTGTAAACGGGATCTAGATGAGGCAACCAGAATGACTAGATAGAAAAGAAATATTATATTGACGTGATTATTATTTGTGGAAATATTAGAAAAAAATTATATTCAATTGTTATCTATCAAAACAGTAAGAATTGTATTAACTTAAGGTTGGTAAAAGAGAACATTATGGGAAGAAGAGGAAATCAAGTAAAGCTATTATGTGGATTATAGATCATAGAAACCAATTGTTAGTGAATGTTTTTTAAATGTAAACCCAGACAACACACTGTTTACTGAATATTAAGGTGACCATGTTAAAAAATTAATAAAATATATTATATATATATATATAAAAAAGTCTTGTGTGATCAAAGCCAAAATCAAAGCAGAAGTAATCATCTCCACACTCATGTGATCAAAATTTGGGCTCTTGGCGTGTGTTTACAACGGTTACGGTGTCCTGGGGTCATGTGATTGCCATTTTCAACCTTCCCAGCCAGCTTCTGACAAGCAAAGTCAATGAGGGAAGGTAGATTCACTTAATGGTATGATCCAATTAACAACTGCAGTGATTTGTTTAGCAACCATGGCAAAAAAGGTTATAAAATCAGGCACAACTCACTTAACATCTGCCTTGCTTAACAACAAAAATCCTGGTCCAAGTTATGGTCATAAATTAAAGGCTACCTTTGACTCCCCTGAGCAAAGGGGTAGAGAGAGACTGGAGCCTAA
Source organism: Protobothrops mucrosquamatus (assembly GCF_001527695.2). Lineage (NCBI taxonomy): Eukaryota > Metazoa > Chordata > Lepidosauria > Squamata > Viperidae > Protobothrops > Protobothrops mucrosquamatus. The sequence continues at coordinate 162,526 of NW_015386547.1, forward strand.
TTAATAGAGATTATGGTTGCACAGGTATTGTTGAATTACCGTCCCTATTGCTTCAGCCCAATTCGGTTAGTTAATAACTCAAGAAGAGTCATTCTGGATCAGATTAGAAGTTGTCCTATCCATCATTCTCTTTCACAATAGCTAAGTAGTTTTGTTTGGGAAGCCCACAAGTAGAATCATTGAATGACTGGCCAGCTGCAGTGGTGGGATTCAGCCAGTTTGCACCACTTTGGCAGAACTGGTAGCTAATTTTTTGTTGCACAGGCCCAGAATGGACTTCTGGAAGCAGCATCCACACAGAGAATCCGTTGTTCACATATTTGAATCCCACCACTGACCAGCTGGTATTAATGACTAGCTCTTATTCAGGAATTACTTAGGAACTTTTAACAGAGATAGCTGGTATTTCTAGTTTTTAATTATTAATAGGTACTATAGCAAACATATCATGATTGATGTTGTAGCCATAGACCTGGATACTTAGTGAGATACATACCTAAATTGCAGTCCTCCTCATCACAAGAAGACTGGATTTTTTTCAAAAGGAGTTGTTGCTCTTGTTGTTGTTTATTAATGTCTGTAATATTTCCTGAGCTTCATGGAGAGGTGGAGGTATAAACATGGGATAAAATAACATTTTGGTCTATTGGTCTTTTGCTGACTGCTGGCTTCTAGCAGTTCGGCAGTTCGAGTCTCACTGGCTCAGGGTTGACTCGGCCTTTCATCCTTCTGAGGTGGGTAAAATGAGGACTCTGTAAACCACTTAGAGAGGGCTGTAAAGTACTGTGAAGCATTATACAAGTCTAAGTGCTATTGCTATTGCTATTGCTATTGCTACTGCTATTGCTATTGTAGAAAGAGTTTGAATGTACTGTAATGTTTCATCATTTTCATAGTATAGGTGGAGAAGTACCACTTGATTTACATTGCCTTGCTATTCTGTTAGACTATATAGCCCTCTCCTGGTCACAGTTTTTATTTTTCTGATGTAACTTGAAATGCAAATGTATCAAATAACATAGATATTTCTATGTAACCTGCCCTTGTTTTTTTCTGAAATAATGAAGAGCAGTCATGATGTCAGAAACCATAAAAAGCTTTATTGTACTTGCAAAAAGCAATGAAACTAGAAACAAAATATATTGGGCCTTTTCTTTTATACATGAAACCATCCCATCATGTGCAATGTACACATAGAGTTCTATGACAAATACCCTTTTATCTCTTGGTAATATTTCTGAGCAGCATATCCCCTGTAGTTTATATTTAATAATTGCTGTAAATCAGCTATGCTCTTTTCATTTAATTCAGATAATATTAAAAGACAGGAAGATTATAAAATGTCATGCTTGTGAATAACCTTTTTATTCTTAAAAGATGCACGCACCCAGTAAGTATGAATTAGTTTCATACATAACTATCCATATAATTAAATTACATTAATTGAAATTGGCAGTGATGGTCTCATTGGATACAAAAAAAGCCTTTAACATGATACAGTGGAATTTTAGGAATAAATTTTAGCCAAATATGGATACCATTCTTTTTTTTATCAATTGAATTAAAATATTGTATTCTAATCCTTCTGCCAAGTTTATTAGAAATGAAATCAGTTTTTCTAATGTGTTCCCTAGAACTTATGACAGAGTTGTTGTGATATAAATGAATATCTCTGCTTATGTTTAATTTAGTATTGGAACTTTTGGCCTGGAGGCCCTAGATCATTAGGCAACCAAAGAATATTCTGGATATAAAGGCAGTTGGAATCAAACACCAATATTTGTTCTATGATAATAATAACTTAATGCCTTGATGATGATTATGAATGCTCTGTATCAAAATTATTATAGAACAGAATACTCTATTGGATAAATCTCATATAATTCCTATAGGCTCTAGTTTAGCTATGGAAATTTGTAACACTTGAAGCCTGGGCCTTTATTTGTTCAGATTCCTTGTGGTTTTGTTGGAATGGGGTTGTTGTAATTTTAGTTTTTGAGCCTTTGAGTCAGACTTAACTGCCTGGACTAATCCCTGCTGCTTCCTTGGTAATAATTTTCCAAGTGGTTTGCCATTTCTTGCTTCCCAGGGCTAAAAAAAAAAAACTTTGGTTGGCTGAACCAAAGTCACCCAACTGCCTTCCATGCCTGAGACAGGACTGGAACTCATAGTTTCTGGGTTTCTAGCTTGGTGCCTTTCATCATTATACCAACCTGGCGCTCTGTTTCAAATTAATAGCCACATAAACATATGGTTAGACATTCTAATTAATTTGGGGAAAGATATTTACTTCAGGACTAAAACATATATTTAAAGGTATTTCCATACAAATACCTTACAGATATTTTAGTCAATTAAGATTAAACAATTAAACAATATGCAGTTGATGAGCACAATGTGAAATTGAGGGGGAGGGGCTTATTTCTTCTGACTTTGGGCTTTACTGCTGGATATATCTTCAGATTCTCTATGGAATTTAAGTGATCAAATCCAAAAGCTCCTATTTGAGTTATAAAATGTTTATGTGACCCCCCCCCCCAATACCATTCCTTTGAGATAGTCCAGACAAGTAACCAAAACTATGAATATTAACATTAACTTTATTATAAGGTATAGTGACTGAATCTTGCAGGTCTAAAAGTGCTTCTCCCCTCACCTGTCTTTACTTTCCAGGACCCAAGTGGGATCCCTTATGAGATGCTTTCCCTTTTCCCAGTCCTTCAGTGGGCGGAGCTATTTCTTATCAGGCCATTGTCTGGGCTGTGGCTCCTCCTCCTGCTGCCCCCAAGGTTATTCTCATACCCCATTACACCCATTGATATGATGTCAAGATGCTCGTTCCATTTTTATTCAAATACTGTCATTATTAATGACTGCAAGAGATGCTTTGAAATGCTGGAGCTGAACCATAATTTTTATTTATATGATTATTTTTTTTACTTCAGGTTAACTCCAATTAAAAATTGCAAGATAGGGGTTGGAAATTGTAAGTTAGTACAGTGTTAATGCATTAAAACAGCTTATTGAAAATTATTATTTTTTAATTATAAGTTATTGCAAGAGGAATGTGCACTGCCTAAAATTGCAGATTGGCAATATATTCAGTTTTAACATCTCCTGATTTCAGAGTTTGGTCCAGGTACATGAGCAGCATTTAAAATTCCCAAACTACAATCATTCTGGAAATGTGTTTTGAACAATTCCAGATAAAACATTATTTTGTACAGATAATTAAAAAGTACTGTTAAGGTGACTATAACTTATCAGCAAGAATATTCAGATTATATATAAAATTGAGAATCTTTGGCATAATTCTGTATTCTGTTTTAAAGTTTTAAAACATTATTTTAATCTTACTGAGGTAAAATTCCTGCTGCTTCCAATAGGTGTCTCTGCACCATTACCTTGGAGTATCATTTATTTAAAGAAGTTTAATTAAATTTTAATGGTGACAAAATTTCTAGAAGACTGTAGTCTAAGACAGTTTTTCTTGTACTGTTCTATCCTCTCACCGACTTTCAGAGAATTCTATGTTCCACCTCTTGAAGTTACATCTCCTTGGTTTTCCCCTCACTTATTTTTTCTCTGGCACTTTTATTTCATGACTTAAGGTAATCACATTTTATAAAGAATGACAATGTAAATAAATTTATTCTGGAAGCAAAGATGGGGTAGCACATGCACATACTAGACTTCTCACAACCACTAGAAAGAACAAGAGTATACAAAAACGCAGCCAGAGGTAAGCTCATTCATTCACCGCAGGGAATATATTTAGTTCAGTTTAAGCCATTTAACAGAATAACGAGTTGTAAGGGATCTTGGAGGTCTTCTAGTCCAACCCCCTGCTCAAGCAGGAAACCCTATGGCATTTTAGACAAGTTAATGTCCAATTTCCATTTACTCCATTGGCTAGATTGTGTTCTGTTTAAGGCATTTCAGAAGTGAAATTTAACAGTGTATTTAAAATATAAATCAGTATATGTGGGCATCTTTAATGCTACTTAAAAAATGCTATTCGCAAAGTCAGCGGTGTTCAGTAAGTAGCATTCAATGACTCTGGTGTAGTTACATCCCAAAGCCAGCAGAGGGTAGTCTTGTCTATGAAGAGAAATCTGGCAGACTATATGACAGTCTTGTAGGACTGTTCATAGTTTGAGTCCTGTAAAAGTTGGCCTTAGAGCAGGGGTCCTCAACCTTGGTAAGTTTAAAATTTGTGGACTTCAACTCCCAGAATTCCTCAGCCAGCAAAGATGGCTGAGGAATTCTGGGAATTGAAGTCCACAAATCTTAAAGTTACCAAGGTTGAGGATCCCTGCCCTAGAGGTCTGCCTAGAAACAGAATAGAAAAGCAATTTTCTTGTTTTATTTTATCTTCTTTGCTTCACAATCCCATTAGCACCCTCATGGTTGTGTATGTATTTTGCAATATATACAAATAATTATGTGACTATTAAATATTTAGAAATCCTCTAATTTTGTTATCTTTCATGAGCTGGACATTATGAAAGCTAGGAAGATTAATTTGCATAGAGCCTAGAAAAATTTCTGAACTTAACTCTTAACAGAAATATAATACTGTACTTTCCTGGTGCCATTTAACCAGCTATGTTTGGCTCCAAGATGTGTTAAACTAAGTAAAAATTACTCATTTAGCACCCTGATCTTTTTGTTTCCAGATTGTGTGGCATATTTGTTGACACTCATCGGCGAACATTATTACTACCAAGAGAGATTCAAATCCAGATTTAAAATACTAGTTGTAGGGGGAAATGACAATACTTTTAGCCCTAGCAGCAGCTGAATACTGGGTTACCCAAGGCCTTTAGGCTGATTCAGCACATAGAACATACATACATAATATTTCCATGTTATTATTGTTACCATTTTCTAATTTGCCTTTTTAGTAAAACAATTTTCAAGATGGCCTATACCAGTGGTGGCGAGCCTATGGCACGCGTGCCAGAGGCGGCACTCAGAGCCCTCTCTGTGGGCACACGCGCTGCCGTTGCCAGCAGCTTGCGCAGGTCCATTAGGCCACCGCTACTACCCGTAGTGGCAGCCCCACCCAGCACAAAAGAGGCGAAGTGGCCAGCTAGCAAGCTCGAGTAGAGGTGGTAGAGTACACCCACACCCAGTAAGCCAAAGGCCACCCCGAGCAGGGAAAGCCAGATCCCCATCAGCACCATGGCCCCCCAGTTCCAGCTAGGATTGCGTGCCTCCCCCCCATTATGCTGGGCCTCCTGCCCACCATGCCACCCGCCAGAGATCCCCTGGATCTCCCCCAACCCTGCCTTGCCCTCACAGGCATCCCCCCCATGAGCAACATCGATGTGGCCATGCTCACCCCAGCCATGCCCACACAGTCTGCCGTGACAACTGGAGCAATGCCCACCCAGTGGGCCACGCCCCCATGACCCCCTGAGGGCACCACAATGCTGATGGGGCCCTGGCACTTTGTGATAAATAAGTGGGTTTTGGATTGTGGTTTGGGCACTCGGTCTCTAAAAGGTTTGCCAACACTGGCCTATACCGTAATTTAAATAAATAAGTTGTCTTAAGTAAACCCTCAGCTCCATCCAGTCACGCCGACTCTACTCCAAATTAAGGGATTACAGGGTCATAAAAAGGGAGTTTTATTTGCCTTAAAACATGTTCAGAAATAATCTCAACAAGGAAAACAAAAAACCGTTGAAGAAACCAACAATAATAAATAAAATAATAGTGAAAAAACACAGGAACTCACTGTATTCCAGATCAATCAGTCACTCAGAGTCAAAGGGGTTACTGCTTCTGGACTGCAAATGACTCTCCAAGTTCAGGAGAAAGGTCTCCCCTGTCATTTGTAATTAGAGTTGCCACGGAATGGAACATTTTATATTCTTTACCACCCTGGTGCTTCCTGTCCCTAACAGATCTTGTTAGTAATCTGTTTTGGGATGGTATGTTTCATTGTCATTTGTTGAGATAGGCAGCTGTAAAATTTAAATAATTAAATAAATTGCACATTGCCCAGACTTATCTTGTGTGAGATGAGCAGCCGTATAAAATGGATAAATTAAATAAATGGATACTCTATCTTGAGGCAAGCTGACTATTGATCTGTTGGCATATATTACTTGCCCATCAGGCTACTCATTTGGGTTGTAAACAATGTTATTTTGCAAAGTGTAGAAAGGGAGTAAGAAATAGTAAGTAAAAGAATTAAATATGACAAAAATGTATAGTTAAGTCTAATATATACCAACACCCTCTCCTTACAAATCTTCCTTTCTTCCACCAGATTTATTCATACAGTGCCTTGTTTTTACATTTTTTGCCCCTCTGAGGAACTCATCAACCAAAAGTTATTTTTCCTTTTGATCAATTCATTCTTTTCTCATATATTGGTTTTGCAGTTTGATTCTCATTCATTTGCTGAGAACATATTAATATCAAGAAGAGTTTTGCCAGAGTTCTCAGTAGGAATTCATACACTGATATAAACATCCCATATCACTTCTGATTTTGATTAGCACAAGACATTAACAATAGCAAATTAGCATGTTGGAGTGGAAATATAGTTTGTCTATGGAAACAATGTTAAGGACTTGAGGTTGGCAGAACACACTGGCTCCTGAAGGATAACATCTTTTGAATATAATGTGCCAGGTTAAATGAGTGAAACAGACATTTGCAAATTACAAGTAGTCCTCAACTTACAATAGTTCATTTAGTGACCATTCAAAGTTACAATGCTACTGAAAAAAGTGACTTACGACCATTTTTCACACTTACGATCATCGCAGCATCCCTACGGTTACATGATCAAAATTTAGATGCTTGGCAACTAAAGCAAAGTCAATGGGGAAGCCAGATTCACTTGACAAGCATGTTACTTAACTTAACAGCTGCAGTAATTCACTTAAGAAGTGTAGCAAGAAAGGTCGTAAAATGGGGCAAAACTCATTTAACAAATGTTTCACTTAGTAATTTAAATTTTGGGCTCGATTGTGGTCGTACCTTAGACTACCTGTACTTCTTCAACTGTAACCACAGCAACACTGCTTTGAACTAGAACAAAGACAACTTTCAAAAATGTTAGAATCAAAGTCCATTCCTGGTTAGAGAAAGCGGAGTGTTCCATTCTCCATACTATGGTTAATCATTATTTATGAAAGAAGCTATGCTTGGGTACCATCTCCCATAGGGAACATGGAAAACTTTGGACAGATGGAGAATGGGTGTCATGATGAAAGAACTTAAGACATGGGGCTATATCACAGGAGAGGGAAAGTGAATGTGGGGAACTCCAGAGTCCTGAACATTTATTGATATGCCACAATCTTGATGGATCACGTACAATGGACAATTTGTTCCTGTCCAACGGTAAAGCTATTCAGACCATTACTTCCTGTGCCTCAAATGCTATATAATGACACATAATAATTTTAATGTTCCTTAAATAGTTATTGAAAGTTTTCTTTGTTTAGATTATTATACTAATTTTTAATATATTTTCTCTTTTTGGGACTCAGAAAATAAACACATTTTTCGTATCAATTAAAATCAAAAACAGATGAAGCTTATATCAATATAAGAAACTGTATTGTGAACAATGCACTCTCTTTATGGCATTAATTTGTCCTCAGCTGGACCTTTCATGTGGAATTCTGGCAGTAACCAGATTATTAGAACTAAATTTGGATCCACAAGCAACATAGCCTCAGCAACAGAAACAGCCACTCCAACAATCAAGAAACAAGGGTTTCCTTGTCTTCTTCTTAACTCTTGAGAGATCATTGTGTTTTATTAAGGCAAGAGCCTGGTTTGAAAGCATGTATATATGGGTAGTTTTGTACCTCTTTTGTTTTGGTGTTCCATCCATAAGGAAATATTTAGAAGAACCTCTCATTAAAGGTTCTGGAAAGAAGATGGTGGTGTAAAGGTGAGAAAATGTTCAGAACATAATGGTGAAGCTTATGTGGATGCCAAGTATGTGATCTCATAGCACATTTTTTTTAAAAAATCACAGCATATTCCAAATGTCTGCTAGGGCCAGATGCTTGAAGAAAAATCATTTTGGGGGAGAAAAAGTGATACATGTTTAAGTGCTGATTAAATTTTGCTCAACCGTGAAGTTAAAACATATTACTCAACTCTGAATTATGCCTTCAGGAATGCTGATGCTTTGTGCAACTTAGACTGTGATATCACACGTTCCATGACATTTGGTGATTTCCCTAAATGAGAGTCATAAACAGAGAGTCAACTGGAGATGAGTGATTGGGTTTCCCTTTCTAGGTACACTGTAGCAGCAGCAGAAGAGTAGAGCCCCCGGTGCTTTCTGAGATTGGTGGTTTGCTTGCAGGCATTTCGCCACCTGACTAGGTAACATCATCAGTGCCATTATCCAGGATCATCCATCTGCATGTAACAATATGTGAGAATGACCTTGGGGACAAGGGAAAGAAATGTGCCTAGTGAATGACCAGACAAGAGAGGCAGGAACCACAGTTGCTTACGGGTTACACGGAAGAAACTTAGGAAGAGCCCATCCTTAATTCATAAGGCTACAAATAGAGAGGGCAGGAGACTTATACTTTCAGACTTGCAAGAATCTGTTAATGTAGAATTACAATAAAGAAGAATTAACTCATCTGGTCATGTTTCTTGTCTGGTTTACCTGGGAAGGCTGACCCCATGTCTTATGAAATTAAGAGTTTTCATCATGTATTCTGACTGCTAATTAGTGTCCGTGGATGTACTCTGCTAGTCTTCTGCCTGACTGTTCTACATAGAAGCTGGTAACAGTCCTTATACTGTGTACTTGTTGATGACTCCTGTTTTATCTTATTGAGCTACTGGCTCTTTTGTAGGGCTTTAGTTGGTTTGTATGCTATGATGATGCTATGCAGTTGCAAGGGTATGTTGGTTGTTTTTGAGATGTTTTGATGTATGGTAGTGTTCTTCTTTTCAGAGCTTGTGTTAGTTGTACTGTAGTGGGTTGAGTACTCAGGCACTTTTTGATAGAGTTGGGTGGGTATCCATTTTGTTGGAAGATGTTGTATAGGCAGTCTGTGTCCTTCTCCTGGTGTTCTGGGTTGCTGCACTGCGTTTGAATTTAATCTTGCACACATGGACAGACTCAACCATAGTTACACCTGGGAAATGGTGAGCATCCCAAACCAAGCTAAATTAAGAAATCTTAGAAAATTCTTGGAAGCTTGGCATTCAGACAAATCAGCCAACAATAGACATCTAGAGATAAAGCATATTTACGAACCGTTCAAAAGAGACAATAAGAAAGCTAAGAAGGAAATAAAAAGACCAAAATACATCCTTTCCAGCAGCCTATAACCGGATAAACACCAAACAATAAAGCAAAAAACAATACCCTATTCAAGGAACTACCAAAGAGAAAACCAACATTGGCAGGGCAAGCTACTGAGCAAAACCTACACACACCATCCCTAATGATGTTACCTGGTCAGGTGATGAAATGTTGACAAGCAAACAACTAAGCTTAGAGAGCACCAAGAAGAGGATGACTAAGAAATAAGAACCTATATATCCTTTGAAGATTACAGGAAGATATAGTTTAGGTGGATCTGGAGCCACCATGTTGAAAGCTTAAGTGCAGGAAGTCAGCCCTGTATTTTTATGCCACTGAAAATGGCACTGAAGAACATAGTCTCCTGGGTTTTTCTATGCAGCAAATAAGCCTCACTATTAAGCCTGTGTGCCGAGCTGATTAATGTGTGTATCAATGAAGCAAAGTCTGCTTCACACATTATACTATGCCATGATTTCCCTAATCATAATTTACCACTTTCCACTTGATAACAAAAATAAGATTCCTAAAATACAGCCCTTTTTATGGGCCCCAGAACCATTTCACCATTGGCTCCTAGCCCTGCACCCTTTTAAAGCACTACCATTGGCATTCTCTGCATCCTAAACTAAGCCATAAACCATGATTTAGATAAACCCACCATAATGCCCAGCTTCACAAAATTTAGTAAGCAATACCCAAATAAATCACTCCTTTTTGTTTAAAAGATTGGTCAATATATCCATAGTTGGTTGACTGTATGAAAACATCTACATTTGCCGAAAGATGCCCTATTCTCTTTGTCATCATATTAGTAATCTTATTTTAAAATGGACGAGATTAAGGCCAGTTGATGCCCTAATCCCAGCCTAACAATGGTGCCTCTCGGCCCTTCCTCTGCTTAAGTGGCACTACATCATGGCTCAATAATTGCTGAAGGTGAAATAAGAAATTAAAAATTTAGATTTCTTCTAGGCCGGTCTTCACAATTTCATTAAATGTAAATTTTTAAAAATTGTTTTTATTTAACAATAAACAATAAGCAACATATTATCCGATTTTTACTTGTAAGTTGGACAACAGAATAAAATACAAATTCTCCACACCTTTTAATGTAGTTTCAATAAAAACGTCACAATATATGGGAAAATTAGATTAGATTAGATTAGATTAGATTAGATTAATCTAATCTAATCTTGGGAGAGAAGAGTTCCTAGAAAGGCATTTCTCTCATGCATGCATTGTTTTGAAACCACTGCAAAGGGCTCCAGGCATCTTGGAGATTTAGCACAAAACTAAATTGACTTCCCTTGCCAGTTGCTGGGAGGACAGTTTGGCCTTAAACAAGATGCTGACAGCTTGGATGAGAAGGACTCCTGGTCCAGATCTGACCTGTCAGCAGAGGTTCCTTGTCACTCTTTCATTGATATGATTATTAACAGGTGAAGGAAAGGCCTTTTCACTTGATTCCTTATCCAGTTCTCCTTAGAAATTGCAAAACACAAACAAAAAAGACAGATGATAGATTGAGTCCTAGCTTAAAGTATACCCCGATTGTCTGAAATGTCACTGAATCATATAGGAAGGGGTGGGAATATCATGGAATATAACATAAATGTCAATCACATTTCTGAGTGAAAACAATTTTTGATCTGAATAATTTTTACTACATTGCAACAAATATGAGGATTAGGTTGCCTCAGAAATGAGCAAAGAACTAATCATGCCTCTTATCTTTGCCATAAATAATTTCTTAGTAATCCGCTAGCTAAGAATTTTGGGAGTGGCACTCTAAATACTTTTCAAAACTGTTAGACTGAAGAATGACGAAATAGGCAATGTTAGAAAGAAAGGAGGAAAAAATAATCTTCTGTTTTCCTTCCCTTTCTCTGTTTGCATTGTTCTAGATATTATCTAAATTCAAGCTTCCCCAGTTTTGGGCCTTAAATTTCAGCAGTCCCACATCCTATAAATCCTATACATGTGTAGGGTTCCAGACTGGGGAAGACTTGTCCTAATTAAAGCCTTTAATCTTCATACTACTGTAGTATGGACCCATTGGTTTCAAGCACCTTTTACCTATTTACTTACTTACGTGTTTTATGAAATCATGCTCACCAGTGAGTACTTAAGGTGTCTAACTTGTTTTTTAAAATTCAGAATATAAAAAATTTAAAACAGATATACAAGTTAACAATAAAACAGCCCTTAACATTCTTTAGTAGTTAGAATCCTGGATGAAAAGGTTTACAGTACGGATAAAATGCCCACCCCACCCCCTCCCCCGATACCATTCCCAAAGGAGCACACCCCACCCCCTCCGCCATGCCATTCCCAAAGGAGCACACCCCACCCCCTCCGCCATGCCATTCCCAAAGGAGCCTCTTTTGTAGTCTGTCAGCCATGCAGGAGAAAATCCCCTTTTGTATGCCAGAAAGTAAGGCCTTTCCTACCAAACCTAAGAGCTGGGCAGGATCATCATTTATATAATGTGAAATGTACCTGAGGATCTTAATGGCCAAATGTAGCTTAATGTAAAGAATGTCAGGGTAAATGGCTTAAGCACTTATTCTCAGGGTAATCTGGAAGCAAGTCGTAGTAGTCAAGGATTAATTAGCATAATGCAAATGCATCAGATCTCCAGAGAGTTTGGGTAACAATTTTTATAATTCCATCAAGCTGGGAAATTTTGTAGTTCTGCGGTTGACAAATCTGTAAAAGGGCCAGGTTGGGAAAGTCTAAAATAGATGATTTGTCAAAGATGGTGAGCATGGAGTTAGTAGGCTGGTGACTTTTACATGTTAAATAAGCATTTGATGTATGGATAATATCATCCAGTGTTGTTTACAGTTGCGGCTTCTAATATCACTATACCTATAATAGTTGAATTTATACATTGCAGTAACCCTAGTTATAATCCATGATTTATGGTTAGTGTGATTGAGAAACCCAACCATATGTAAATTAATTTACAAAGCACAGTTTTGTGTAATGCTTTTAGGGAGTAATTCTATTATTCCCCTCAATTCTAGGACAGCATATATAACAACAAAAACATTAACAACATCAACAGTAATAATAATAATAATAATAATAATAATAATAATAATAATAATAATAATAATAATAATAATAATAATAATAATAATAATAATAATAATAATAATAATAGAGTTGGAAGGGATCTTGGAGATTTTCTAGTGCAACCCCTTGCTCAGGCAGGAAACCCTATACCATTTCAGACAAATGGTTGTCCAGTTTCCTCTTTAAAACTTCCAGTGTTGGAGCATTCACAACTTCTGGAGGCAGGTTGTTCCGCTGATTAATTGTATCCTCTATTTTAATGTCACCCTGCATAGTCCACTCATAGAGCCTGGACATGCCCCTGCAGCATCCTTTTCCTGCTGTGTTCCTGTGTCCCACATTACCTGTGCTTGATCCCATGCCCTAAGTGAGACAGGCTTCAGGCATTTTAGTCTTAGTATTAAAAACAGTGCTTCACCCTTTATTCCAGCCTCTTCCAAGGACAGCCTTACGATATATAAGATTTTTTTTAGCTTTTTGTTTCCTAGCAGAAGGTCTGGACACTGAGATGATTGCACACAGAATCAATATAGGCAGGATAAGAATGAGCCATGAGGGCACAGATTTCACATTTGCAATTTTTTTCTGCCCCTTTGAAGGCTGAGCACTTAATAGTCGGGGAAAACTCATAGCATATTTTAATCATCATCATCATCATCTCACTATCACTCTGCCAATAGGATAAAACTGGAAGTCTTAAAAACACTAGAAACACTAGAAAACTCTGTAAATCGAGCAGGAGGGAATGGCCTGTTGGAATAGCCCTTGGCTAAAGATGTACTTTTATAGTGGTGGAGGAGACTGACCATTTCAATTCAGCCTTTCCAATCCCATATCACCTTTAAAGTTTTCATTCCGGAATTATTTTCCCAGCTGCTTGATTTTCTTTGGTTGATTTAAAATGTGAATCTTGCTTAGACATCAGAAATTCAACACACTTCATTCGATTTCCTCATTAGATCATTTTCCTAAAAATTAAGGAGTTTTGTACATAGGGTTGCAGTTTCAAACCTCTTTCCTAACTTCAAAGTTGTTTGGAACAACTTCGTGATAGGAGAGAGCTCTTTCGGCCTAAGATAGTCAAAAATTATTTCAATGCCCTGAAGTCATTTTTTGAAGGGCAGACTATAAATCTGTCAGTGGACTTACTCCTGCTAAATGTATGGGATTATCGGGTTTTTTTTGAATTTGTGGAGATGTAACACTTTTATTAGATCGAATGAAACTATATGAAATTGCTATAAACTTAAAATCATTTACAGGCATTATGGATTTTTGTTCTGCTCAACAAATAAGTGAGTTTTAAGGATGGATCTTATTTACAGTTTCTGGTTATGGGGTTATGAACAGGAAGGTACTGTAAATAAATCCTTTTGTATTAGTTCTTATATTACCTCCTAAGCAGCTGCATGCTTCTCAAGCCCTGCGGCTTTGGAAGGCTCAACACCTTACCCGGTAAAGTAGCCAAGCAACTGCAGATAATCCTTCTGGGTTACAGGTGGGAAAGTTGAGTGACAACATTATAGGCTTTGATCTTTTTAGCCCTTGCTCTCTGGGGTCCTTTTGCAACCAACTGGCAAAAGGAAAGGCCTATCCAGCTTTCTTTGCGGGATCTTCGGTCATCCAAGGATCCTATGGTAAGAGAGGATTCTCTCTAGTTCAGAAATAAAGGGGGTGGGGATGAGTTTATTTTTGAAGGGCAAGGTGATGGAAAGAGAAATGCAACTGGAGATTGGCTGTTTTTCTAGACTTGTAGGTTGTCTGAATATACGAGTGGGAGGAAAAGAAAACACCAACTTTCGGTGTGGAACAAATGAAGGCAGATTGACGGAAGCCCCCAAGATTGGCACCGATGGGCTTCCCCCCAGTTTGATGCCGCTTTAGAAAGCTTCCTTGGCCGACTTGGCTAACCTGGAGAGGGTTATAGGGAGAGAAGACGAGAGGTTGTACTCCCAGGCCAAGCTGATTTAGGCGTCCAAAGAACGTGGGAAGCGTGTGAAGGAGTCCAGCCATCACGGTTTCTTGCGGTGAGTTGTCAAGTTCAATGAAATTGCGAAGGCCGTCTGCAAGGCCCTTTCCCGCTTACCAGGGGAAAGTGTCACGGGTTGAATTCAGCTGTCCGTCCTTGAAATCTGCTAAAAAAAAATAAATTAAAGTCCACAAAAATGGTGCAGGGTCGTGTTTGTTTTGCCCAGGACTAGCTAGTATTGAGGCGCTCCGGAGCGAGGGCTCGCCGTGGGCACGGCCGCCTCTTTTCCTGAGGATACAGGCTGCTTCCCTCTATATACCGTTAGGTCAGGTATAATTAACCTCGTCGTTATAAGCGACTCCCCTTCACGCCCGCAGAAGAAACGAGGCCAATCTCTCAGCAAGGTAGAAATATGAAATTTAGAATTTAATAAGGTTCCCCCCCCCCCAAAAAAAGGTCGCAGACTTTTTAAAAGTATTCGACGCGGGCGATTTCTTCCCATTATGTCAGCGGAGCAGACGGAGCAAGTAAGACTGGAGGCTTGAAATGGCTTCAGAAATCAGATCCGAAGACAGAAACTCGCCCCACGCGCAAACCCGCAGCCAAATCCGCCGTAGCGGGTCACGAAGGGCGGCAGCGACGCGCCTGTGGCCTCCGTTGCTCCGAGGGCAACCCTTCCTCTTCCGGGCGCCGGAGAAGCGGCCCTCTGCTGGAGGGCTCTTGATCTCGGCGAGGGCAGCGGCCCAGAGGCGCTGCTGGCCGGCCTGCTCGTCTAGAGGCCGAGGAAAAAGGCGGCGAGGGGGACCTGAGACGGGGAGGGGGGGACCGAACCGCGATCCTCTGCTTAGGATCCTTCATTCCGCAACGCCGCTCGGGCAACGGGCGCCCCTCAGGCCTTCGCTCCGGACACCAAGCCGAAAGAGGGGGCCGAGGAGAGGGCGGCGCGGCCTTCTGCAGCCGCAAAAGTAGTTCTGGGAAGCGGCGATCGCAGCCATTCTTGTCCCCCCCCCTTCGACTGTTTTGGGGATCGGTTTGGGGGGATCTGAGCGTGCTGGCGGGGCTGTTCTGGGTTCCTGGCGAACGGCGGGCGTCAGCAGCTGGAGGGAACCGGCAAAGGGGATTGCAGGAGAATCGCCAGTTTCCCCCTAAGTCGAGAACTTGATCCTTCCCGCTCGGCGTCTTTCTCTTTCTCCCCGGGAGGCCGGGAAGACTCGCCCAGACCTTCTCGACACCGCTTCGGATTCTCCTCCGGTTCTGACTTTTTATCTTTTGAATGGCGAACTAAACCCGCGTCCTTGGGAAGCCGGGGAGCGCCCGGTCAAGCCCAGAATGCCGCGAAAGGAGCTCGGACGGCGGCTCTAAAATTGCCGCCAGGTGGAGTTTGGAGTGACAACCCGAGAGAGTCTGGAAAGGGCGCGCTGGAGACGCTTTCGCGACCCACGTTCTTTCCCGTGCCGGGAAGACCCCCATAAGAAAAGGGATGGGTGGGAATCCTGGCTTGTTTTGGCAGCCTTGGGCTAAACCCTCTTCTTTCCAGGGGTGCCAGTTTCGGTTCCTCGAATGACAATTGTTTCGTCTCCCTCTGGGCTCCCTGGAAAGTGGCTAATTTGTTTTTTCTTGCTATCGTCAAGGGGGGGAGGGGAGCCCATGTCCACGGCTTCCTTTTGCCCAAACCGACAGTGCTAAGCGTGGCCTTATCAGCCCCTGTGTGCAAGTCAAGGCCCAGGTCTAAGCAACTTTACCCCACACCTTTCTTTAAGTCACCGGAATGCTGTTGCTAGTGCTAAAAGGCCTCTGTTTTCTTTCAGCTCAGCTGGACTCCCGCTGGCCCTTTTTTTGGGCTCTGACTATAATAGGAGAATAGCCTAAAAGTGTTCCTGTACACATTCACTAGGAAAAAAGTTCCCAGTTTCTTACCAATTGAAGGGTTACTCCTGGACCAGTTATCCAAGATGGGGCTGCAGAATGAGTCTCCCAGGTTTTGTTTTGTTTTGTATTTTCTTTTTTAAATCCCTCAAGCACACAGATTCTTTTTATTTCTAGGAGGTATTCTATTTTAGTGCAAAATAAATAATTTTGAACGAGGCAAAAATACTACCTATCGTTAGATATTTGTGATGGAGTATAATAATCTTACAATTACGTAGAATATTCATTTATTATTAAAGAAGGGCTAAGCAGAACAAAATTAAAGATGACATTCAACACCTAAGATGCTTACCTGACAGTTGGCCAAAAAGAATAGCCTAAATCCCGCACTACTTGAACCTATGGAAGCCTCCATGGGAACAAGGCTGTAGGCTTATTAACTTGTCAGCATGCATAAGATGTTGCCCTTCGAGGCCAATAATGTCTTCATTGTATCTGTCAAGTGCTTCACGAAATAAATTGCTTATGAGATGTATAATTTAATATTTTAAGAGAACTATAGTATATTGTACTTTTCCCATCTGCTTATAGTAGTTCTGTAAATGTCCTTCTTTGTGCCTAAAATTTAATTTAATTTAAATTAATTAAAATTTAATTAAAAAGAACAACACAATGCAATAACCAAGCACATCATAAACATCTCAATATTCAGGCCATATATACACACACAGAGACACACACATACTGTATATATTATACACACACATTCTTGATATATATACCCATTCTTGATTATATATATATATATATATATATATATATATATATATATATATATATATATATATATATATATATATATAATAATCTTACAATATATATATATATACACATACATACATACATACATACATATACACATTCTTGAGATACATATACATATATATATATGTGTATGTGTGTATGTATGTATACATATACATATATATATACACATATACATATGTATATGTATATATATGTATATATATACATATATATACATATACATATATACATGTGTATATGTGTGTGTGTATATATATATGTGTGTGCCTGTGTGTGTGTGTGTGTGTGTCTTGAGTGGTTGTTTTTTTTTATGCACCCTGTCGGCCCAAATATGGTCCCCCTTTAACTCTGTTAGCAATGCAAAAAAAAAAAAGCGCAGTCTTGATAGATTATTGGGCTGTAATCCTGTGGGCATATTTATGAGAACTTAAAAACACCACTATACACAAGTAGACTTTCTTCTGCAGAAGCCAATTATGCTGTCAATGTATTCTTAAAGTTAACAGCAATAAACTAAGAAATATAAGTTATTACTACACAGAGTAATACTACCATAGATCCTGTCTTCTCCTTCTGTGCAGTATCCTCCTCAGGTACTTTAATTGGAGTTTAATAGCTTTCCTTGCAAGTAAATGTGGTCAAGTGAATCACTATTATAGACTTTCTCTTCTTACAATTATCTGAGGCTTCACTCTTTGGCCAGGGTGTAAATGGATAAGTTTACCAAGACCACCACCACTCACCCTTCCCTTAAAAGCTCTTGGATATATCTTCTATAGTGAAGTGCAACTAAAATGTCTCCTTTTCTCACAATAGTAAGCACCCTATGGTAGAAAAAGCATTAGGCAAAATACAAATTGTAAAATAACTATCTGCCATCATATAACTTCCCAGCCACCTGTGTAATTTTTTAAAAGCAAGTATATTGCTTTTAAGTGGTGTCAGAGTTAACCTCAAAAGGAGACTGTCCTCTTCAGGTTAAGTGATCCTGAAGAGACGAGTATCAGGAAAACTGTACACTAGACAGACACATCTTCAAAGTCTCCAGGATGTGAGTTCAACTTGAGATCGTCTCACCTTTTAATGTCGTGACACCCCCCCCCCCCCATGGATGCCTCAACAAGTTCATCAAGGCTAGCTGTGAAGACTGGGCCTGTTGGCCTGCTCAGGATTCAAACTTCATTTTCGATAACTCAGTTATGGATGGTAGGTGAACCCAGTCCCTGATGAACTAGTCTGCATCGAGTAATATATTCTTCCCCCTTTATACACCACCTTTCTCTGGTTAATGCTCCAGCTTGTCCCCAGCATAAAGTGCTTAAAATTAAGCTCCCTTTGGATTGGATTTCTTCCAGCTATGGACAAGCTTCAAGCTTCTGTGGAGACAGAGCATCAATATAATCCCCTTTTCAGGACCAGTCCATGTACAGTGTGTTCTATTTGTTCAAAAGCTTTGTCTGACATGGCCGGTTTCTGCTTCCTTCCCCTGGACAAACCTCTCTACTAGACAAGCTTTTATATATAAGTGGCTTGACTGTTCATTTTGAATTCTCTGTTCTTCCTTCCCAAACTGCCTTTCATGGCCAATGACATTTGCTCACACAGAAAGGTGGATTTTCTTACCAGTGAGTTATAACTTCACTAGCTGTCATTCTCACTGAAGTGACCTGGAGCAGCAAAACAAGATGCTTTGTTCCTTTCCCTGGCATTCTTGGAGGTCTGCTTTTCACCTCATCGACAGGTGGGCAGGGATTTGTACCAAATTAAAGCCTTCTTTGCACCTTTCTTAGCCAGCATGTGCTTGGAAGAATTAAAAAAAAACAGGGAAGGGAAGGAAAACTATCTCCCAATTAAACAGCAAACAACAATTGGAGATTTGTTAGCATTATCTTGTCATTAGGATTCAAGGGGGTTTCATTTCAGAGTACTGTAACTCCATCCTGACTTAGGGTGCTCCAGATAGATAGGACCTGGGTTTTGATGTCTGGGGAGCTCATGCACAGAACAAACCCTTCCTGCAGAGAGATCAGTAATCAGTAGCTGGGAGTAATTTCAACCAGAAAAATAGAAATTGGAATTCCAAACAGTGTTCAAAGTCTGCCTGATTCTTAAATCCATCTATATGAACATTATGTCTAGAAGGACAGTTACTCTAGTGTGTTTCAGGCAGGGAAGTCCTGTGATCCTAAGTCGGTGTTTTCTATTAGCAAGGTTGCTTGGGCTAAAGGAATTGGATCTCCAGTTAAACAGGCCTTTTCAGATGTTTTGGACTTCATCTCATACAATTCTCAGTCAGCAAGGACTATAGTAGCAGTCTGACCCCTCTGGAAGGCTGAAATCTGAAAAAGACCGAACCATTTGCAAAATATTAGGCTATCGGTGAGAATTAAGTCTGAGCAGGAATGTGTGTGATTGCACTTTTGCAAGGGTACTCTATGTTCTCATGATGATCTTGCTTTCAAAGGTTGACTGAATCTGTGTAACCACACTAGTGATTTATAGCATCTTAAAGACGTCATCTTTGTGCCGCTATGTAAGTAACAAAGTATTTATTTTTTTATTGCATGATACAGACTTATGCACTTCCAGAAATATTTGCATGATACAATAAATATGGGCAATGAATTGCCTTTTTCCTTAACCATTATATAACCGGGCTGGTTCCAGGTTTAACCACTTTCTCCTCTGGTGCTGGTGCAGCCCAGCCATCCTAGCTGAGTCATCATTTTCAGCTAGGTGTAGGCTTGGTTGGCCAAGCTAGAGTGGAGGTGGGAAGCAGATAGAGCAGGAGCCATGTTTTTGTTTGTTGGGACAACAAACTAGACCAATCACAATAAAGTCTTTGACTTTCATCATCTTGGCAGATTATTACCTAGACTTCCGTATGATTGAGGGCGATGCATTTGCAAAATGCTTTAATAAAATTGATAACATGGCTGGGCTGGATCTCATCACCAGATTAAAGATAGAGGCAGGCAAACTTGACTTTTCTGCTCTCTTCTTCCCTGCCAAAAGCAGCTAGCAGGACATGGAAGGTGTGTTATCTTTCATAATTCTTGCTTTTAGGATTCATGATCCTTCCCCAACAAAATGAGACTGATACCTTTAGAGTGAGGAAAACGTGCCATTTGATGCCTTTGGCTTGATTTAAGTCCAATTCAATTGCAGAACTGTACACACGCCAATTATTTTTCCCCCTTTGATTAGATATTATCAAAGGATTATTGTCCTCTTACCACGTCAAGAAAGATGGTGGAAGGTGGAAGACATGACTTGTGTGGTCAGAAGTATCCACAGAGTTGGATCCTTACACCTATGCCATAAAATGACCACTTCATCTGGAACTTCCCAGGAGGCCTCCGAAGACTGGTTCTGAAATAAGAAAAGGCCTATTTAAATATATCTTTTAATTCATTTTAAATTTTGTATATTTGTATCAATTGTTTTGTTTTAACTGGCTGTAAGCCGCCCTGAGTCCACCAGGAGAAGGGCGGGATATAAATACAATAAACTTAAACTTAAACTTAAACTTAATAGAACGGGGAACTTAGTGTAAAAATATTTGGGAAATAATAATATGGATGACTATAATACAAAACATGTGAAAGGAATGGAATCCATTTTCCAGATTGGCCTCTTAGCACACCCCAGCTGAAGAAAGTTGTGATTTCCTATGAAAAGTCGCCTGAGTGTCATCCCAGGGATCAGTAATTCCTTCTCTCTTTGCTCTATAAAATGAATCCAATAAAACCTTTGTCTCCGTGTCCCAGAAGAGAAACACACACACACACACACACACACACACACACAGAGAGAGAGAGAGAGAGAGAGAGAGAGAGAGAGATCTCTCCTTAAGATGGTGTTGCCCAATGGAACCTGGCGTTTTTTAAATTCTGTCTTCCTACCCAAACAGCAAAGGAAGCCCTTTACTTGGGTATTTTCAAAGAATTTTTTAACCTTCATTTTTTTAAACCCGGAACGGGGCAGGGCTGAAAATGTTAGATTATCCTTCCTGCCAAGTCAGACTTTGGTAGAAGCTTGGTTTTTTTTTTGGTTTTTTTTTTTTTTGCGTGTTGGTCACTGGGGAACTCAAATGTACAGTCAGACGTGCAGAGTGACTCGCAGAAACGCACCGAGTCGAAAGGGAAGTGCAGGCCAAGTTAGACTAGGATTTATGTAACAGCAGCAAGTGACACCAAGCAGACACCAAGTCTGCTCTAGGAATTTCCTAGGAGCCCTGGGCCACCCATGGGAGCGTTTCCCAGGTTAAACAGACCATCGGATTTCCTGCCCCACTCTCAGTTGTGAATCCACCATCAGGTTTGGCTCCTTCACCTTCTTTGGCTCCGCTTCCTTCTACCCTTATCACATGGGCCACCCTACACCTAGCGATCTCCAAAGACGACGGACTACCGTTCTCACCATCCCAGACGGGTCCGCAATCCACCAAAATTATAGACCCCTAAATTACGGACTGCCGCCTTATATTGGTAGGTTGCATTAAGACAGAAAGAAATTGAGGTCGATTACTCGCTTCGGTTTTAATCCAGTCCAATTTGCATTTTCGGGGGGGGGGGGAAAGGAGGGCCAGTGGAGAGAATAGTTGTGAACCCAAAAACTCTTTCTGTTATGCGGTACTACTGTCCTTGTTTGTGTTTCACCTTTTTGTTTTTGTTTTTAAGAAAAACTAGGCGACTAAGGTTGGTAAACGTTCTCCGGCCAGCATTTGCCCACACCAGTTTTTGAAAATGGTCGCTAGACCTTCCAGATCTCTGAGGATCGAATCTGTCAGACAAAGAAGTGGAGGACTTGGGCTGCAATCAGTTTCCTCCTAAAGGAGTCCGGACGAGACTTTCTGTGGACTCTAATGAAGGGGCGGCGACGGGCGTCTTCGGAAAGCCATTTCTATCCTGTCCGCAATCTGATATAATGTCCGCGAAACGAACGCTTGGCTAGGCAAGCAGTGGATCGCCCTTCAAAGCAGTGGATCGCCCTTCAAGGACTGCGCCAATCTCGGCGGCGTCCCCGGACAGTGAGAATGAAAAGCGAAGGCCCTCCGCGCAGGGAGGATCGGTCGTTTTTTATAGCAGAGCTTCAATGCTCCGTAGAGCCTTTTCTTGCTACTCTCTGTTGCCCCTTGGAAACTGGCGATTCAAACCCCAGTCTAAATATTTGGGTGGCGCTCACTTTGAATAATAAAGTCTGATTTGATTCTTCCAGTTGTCAGCAGAATTAGGTACTCAAAGGATGGTGCCCTAAGAGAAAACGCCAGGTGGTCGGTCCAATGCTTACCAAGGTGTCTCCGTTCTTCAAATACTTCCTGAGCAAAAGCCCCCCAGTTGGAGGTCCGGGATAGGGAAACAGAAGGTTGAGAGAACTTTAGCAGTTCCCGCCTAGCTTAAATGTTGAGCAAACAAACGGGATGTAAGAAAAATGGAAGCTCGGAGAAATTTCAGAGGAATAATAGTTTGGAAAGGCCAAAAGCAGAGAACGTGATTTTTTAATAGTGCCTTTTGATGACCTCCCCACAGAACCTTGGGTTGGCTTTTACATTTCTCCCTACCAAAAAGCAGGCTGTCCAAAGTGCGGACAGATCCTACGGAACAACACCGCGTCGAATGCGGTACAGTACAGAACGATTGTCGGCAAGGAGACGGGCCCGATTATTCCAATCTATCAATCTCGTGTTAACTGGTCACAAAGAAACTGCCACTTTTTGTGGGATTCCCTTACTCTTGGATAGGATGTGAACAGGGTGTTCTGATGTTTAGAGCAAGTTTGTTATTTCGTTAACTGATCGCTCTATATCTGTGGTGTTTTTTTTTTTAACAGATCCCCTTCCATACACATTTCTTCTTGGCCTTTCGGTTTACTTTGGGTACGGAGTTGGTTTTGTTTTGTTTTAAATCGGGAGTGCCATTTTCAATGAGTGGGGGGCAGGGTGATAGGCTCTTCTTTGGGTATTGTTTCACACTGATCTCAGAAGCTTCCTTGGTTTTTGGGGGGGGATTGTTTTTAATCATAAAGTGGGCTAACCATTCTATTGAATTAAAACATAATGAATTGGCCAGCGTTTGGAAACAAATCCAATTTCTAGCATAAACGAAACCAAGCGTAGCCCCCCCACCTCTTTCCTAAAATAGCAGCAGAAAATAATCTCCAACGGTCAAAGGACCTGAGCATCCAACCGAAGGTAAAGGCTTTTAAATAGTTTGAGGAAAGAGACAATGAGGTATGTTGCATGTTCCTAAGCAGGGAAGCCCCCACAGGCTCCTGCATGTTCCTAAGCAGGGAGGCCCCCACAGACTCCCGCTTCCCAAGTAACACAGCTATCTGAAGCCCCAGCATAAGGACGTCTTCAGCCGGGCAATCCCATGCATGCCCAGCAGATATCCGTCTTCCTGAATTCCCGGGCATGAAGTCTTGGATATACCTGACTAGAGCTGCCCAAATCCTTGCTAGATCTAGCCATAAATTAACACATTGAACTTAGACGTTGCCACAATCATAAATTGGCCAGTTTGTGATAAGTCAAGTCAAGTCGTCTCTTGGTTCAACTGCCTTCTTTCACTACCTCGAAATGCTGGGCTTCCCTTGCAGGGACACTAACCTACATTTGGACAAAGCTTCTGCCTCCTGCTTGCTCTCCTTCTTCCTAAATTTGAAAGACATCTTCGAGCGCTGCTGCGATAGAGCGGTTCCCTTAGTATTAAGGGAACATGCGTAAATGTTGCCTGTTCATAAAAGCTCAGTGGCTCTGGGATAAATATTTTCTAAGAGAAAGGGGGGGAAGAGAGGGAGAGGGAGAAGGAGAAGGAGGAGAGGGAGGGAGGGAGGGAGAGAGGGCGAGGGGAGAGAGAGAGAGAAAGACACACACACACACACACACACACACACACACACAGAGA
>NW_015386547.1:187770-214586 GCF_001527695.2 Protobothrops mucrosquamatus
CCCCCCCCCACCCCCCCGCGTCGACATCCCAAGCCCCCCGCGCTCCGAGCAGCGTCACTCTTATAATAGGCTGTTGTCTGGAGTGGCGCTGGGGTGGAGAAAGAAGCTGCTCCTCCGAGGCCGCGCCTTCGATCAAGCCGAGGCTGCAGGCTTCCCTGCTTAGCCGGGCGACGGTGGAAGAGCTGCGGCAGCAGCAGCGGCGGCAGCGGAACCCAGCTGGTGGCAGAGCGGTGGGTGGAGATCCCCCCGGAGCATTAGCCTAAGGAGCGGCGCTCTCCAGCAGCGAGCATGGTGGCCCCGGCCTGCCCGAGGCCTCCGAGTGTCCCGGCCGAAGCGCCAGATGAGAGGCTGCTCTGAGCCGGGAGTAGCGGAGCTGACTTGGCAGAAAGGAAGGGAACTCTCCCGACAGGAACAATGCAGCACCCTTTGGATCTGGGCGCCGCCGCCGCCCACTATTTCCCCGCAGACCCTTTCGTTGACCACCGGTCGCACCGCTATCGGAGCTTTATGATCGAGGAGATCCTGACGGATCACCCGGATGCCAAGAGCGCGGCGCCAGCCGGGGAGCTGCTCAAATTTGGCGTGAAGGCTCTACTGTCGACCCGACCCTACCACAACCCCTTAGGTAGGTCTTTCTTCGCTTGTGCGCTGCCTCTCTTGGTGGACCTCTGTGTGTGTGTGTGTGTGTGTGTGTGTGTGTGTGTGTGTGTGTGTGTGTGTTTGGACGGGAGGGGGAAAAACCAGGTCTTCTTGGAGGGTGGGGCTAAGGCGGAAATCAATCCTTGGTAGAGGATGGGGCTGCTCACAGGGCTTGCGGGAAGGAATATTCGCCCCCCAACCAGCCGTTCCTCCTCCCACCCAGCCCTGAAACCAGCGGGTTGGCTCCCATTGATCTAGAGAGGAATTGAGGCTCCCTTCTCCCTCTCCCACCCCACGTACCCTGCCTTTGGGGTGTCGCCCCGAGCTTATCTTCTCTGCAGCTGGAGACGGAAGCCCCCCTCTTTTCAGGAGCCCTCCGACTCAAAGGGCAGGGCCGCGCTGCAGCTGCGATCCTGCAATCAGCGGAGAGTTGATCTTGGGGGGGAAACGCGGGGGTCTTTAGTGCCCTGCCGGGACGGAGGATCCGGTAACCACCCCTTGCCTGCCGCGGTGGAACAGACACGAAGCACGGAGTAATTCTCTCTGAAAACGAGTGACAAATACGTTTAGTGGGTTTAAACGAGGACAGCCTCATTCCTCCGAGCATTCTCTTTTCCACAGAGAGTAATATTTTCCTTGCCATTGATTCAAAGCCCATGGAAAATCTCAACTCTTTCGCGGCCTCTCCCTCACCGCCTTAAAAAAAATAGGCTTCGGGCTACTTGTTCGGAATAAGGCAGTGTCGACGGTCTTGCATAATATCATTCTAGTCTCTGCCTCAAAACTTTCGGGATAGAGCTCCAGGTTGACAGCTTTATCCAAGCTTGCAGGGAAAAGGTTTTAAAAAAAACCCAGAGAAAGCTTATATAGAGGTCCAAGGTCCCCAACCCAGCTGGGGGGGTGGAAAGCGACCAGATTGAGCCAAGCTGCGCCAGACTTCCTTCGGGTGCAACTTCGAGGAGGTCGGTCTCCCCGGGCCTTTTCTGAGACGCGAAGCTGAGGGAGGCTTCTCAGGAACGAAGTCCCTTCTCAAATTGATCTGGACCAGCAGAGGGAAGGGGGTCCCCGCCCCAATTCCCGCTTGGAGCAGCGGCTGGGGTAGGGAAGACCGAGGAGGCTTGGGCAGTCATATTTACACCTTTTGAAAGTCCGGTGATCTCCTGGACCGGTGTTTGTTTTTTTTCAGGGAACACCTCTTTGGCCGCCTCTCTGCTTCGGGTCTCCCCAAACTGCTGCAGAAGAAGGCCCCCAGAGGCCTGCCGAGAACTGGAGGAGTCCTCGGAAGGTGGCCCTGACTTTAGGGCAAACTAGGCCATTCCCTCAAGAGCAATCGGTGGGCCCGGATAAGGCTTGGAGGAGAGGGGGAGAGAGGGAGAGAGAGAGAGAGAGAGAGAGAGAGAGAGAGAGAGAGAGAGAGAGAGAGAGAGAGAGTAGGCGGGGTGTGTGTGTGTGTGTGTGTGTGTTTCTGGCCGGTGCACTCCCTCCCGTCCATCGGATCTGCTTGTTGCCTTGGAAAAGCTAAGATGCTAAGGGCCTCTCAGCTGGGTCTCCTTGGCTGCCGGCTCCTTATCACCTGGCCCTCCCCATGTCCGAACCCGTGAGTTGTACCTCGAGGAGAAACGGGAAAGCACGAGGGTGCCTAGTCCGATCCTTTGGGCGGGTAGTTGCCTTTGTCTGAGGTGAGCCTGAGATGCAGCATCAGTAATGGGGTTCTTTCCCACCCTCCATTCAGCTGGGAGCCGAGATCCACGGCTGGTTTGGTTTCAGCTGGTCCTCTCTAAATCGGGACCCTACACGCTTGCATCTGACAAAGCCAGTCACAAGCGAGAGACAAGGGCC
Source organism: Protobothrops mucrosquamatus (assembly GCF_001527695.2). Taxonomy (NCBI): domain Eukaryota; kingdom Metazoa; phylum Chordata; class Lepidosauria; order Squamata; family Viperidae; genus Protobothrops; species Protobothrops mucrosquamatus. Next base: position 190,249 of record NW_015386547.1, read on the forward strand.
GCTCCAGAACCGGCTGAAATCCGACCAACCTTGGTTGGAACCGGGCTCTTTTCACACGGTTTAAAAAGCGAAATCCAAGGCTCCATTCTGGGGAGTCGCTTGTTCCCTGCTTTTGCTTTGTTCTAATTGGAGAATGGCCCTGCAGCAGCCACGAACCGGAGCCCCTTGCCCCTTCCCTTGAGGGGGCTGCTCATCGAGAACTCGTTTTAGCTTGATGGGGGAAGAGGGAAGAGCGCGCAGTGGAGGAGAGTGAGAGCAACCAATGTGCAAAACAAGTGAAAAGACCCGTTCAGATAAAAGGCCGTTTTTCCCACTACTAACACTGCTAGTACCGTCCTGTTGTTATATCAGTAATGAGGACAGGGCCAAATCGCCAAAAGGTTGGCCCAGTGACATTATTTGTACAGCCCAAACGCAAAAGTGACAAGCCACTGTAAAGAAGTGGTGTTGTTCTATTCTTCTGTCTTTTTTTTTTTTTTTCCATTTTGAAAATATCACCTCCCGGAAATACCTAATAAGATGCGGATAGGTGGAGGCGCTTAGATAAACCTCTGCCTTTGAGAGCATTTCTGGAGGGCCTTTGCATTCCTGCTTTGGGGTATGCTTTACGCAGAACCTATTTTCTCTTCTTACTCCATAGCCTAAATCCTTGCAACAATTCTCCATCCTGCCTTTATGTTGGATATTAATGAACAGGCAACCTCGGCTTGCAGAGCAGCTCTACTTAAACCCCCCCCAAGCTTTGCTGCTAAGAAAGGATTGAACTGATAGCCAGAGGCAAAGAATGCGACCCTGAGAGGAAGAATTGCTGTAAGCTGGTTTCAGCAATGAAGGGTTGTGGGTCTACAGGGAGATTCTCCAGCTCTCTATTGATTAATCAATGGCGAGAATCCAGAGCGGAAATTCCAGAGCAAGACATTAGCAGATTTTGCCACTGGAACAAATCCGGCTGGATCTCCGCTCCGTTTTACATCCCCCGCCGCTAATTTGCCGTTGTCAATTTGAGTATCGCCTTTCAGAAGCTTTCAGGGGAAGTAAAATGGACGGGTATTTCCATGAAATGATTTTAAGCTATGCCTGTTCTTTAGGATATATAGCCAAGAAGGCTGAGGTTAGGATTGGAATTCGCCTGGATAAGGAAGGGAATAACTTTTGGAACTAGGGTTCAGGAATTGGTGCTCAACTTTCCTTGAGGCTTCTTGACCCTCAAACAGAGCTTCAAACAATAAGCACTCCAGAGTTTGCCTTTTTTTTTTAATCAAAGAAAGAAAATAGATATTGATTGGATGTTTCCATGACCTATCTCTTTCCTCCCGACTTCCGAAAGATGTAAAAGAATCTGAGTTATTGTGTCCTTGCTTTTTGTTACTGTTGGCTTGGCAAGTTGGCGAAACTAATGTGGCTTCTTCCTTCTACGGTATGAAGTCTTTGGGGGAAATTCCTCAAATTTTGTTCAGTTCTGTGGGATTTGCTTCTGCATAAACGGTGCCTGAGAAGACTCAGCACCAAGTAATAGGGCAAAAGAGTTCATACTGGATGTGTTCCAAGTCCCAGGGATTTTAATAGGTATGTTTTAAATGCACATAAAACTGAACTGAATTAGAGAACTTGAATAGAGCCTGTATTATTATGATGTTAAGTGTTTACAACAATGTGAAGTCACAGCTGCCAATTCTTTAGCTGGTGTTGACCTTCATACGCATCAAGTTCTTCCCAAGAACCCAGGATGCCATTATGTATGGGCTAGTATATGTGTATATCCAAGCCTTTTGCAATTGATTGGTGGACTACGAACCCAATAAATTGAACTGAACTGAATTGACTGATGGAAATTTTATCAGTGTGCAGATTTTCTAAGAATTGCCCAAGATTTTTTGGGGTATAGCACCCAGTGTGCTGATATGGTCAGTTGCCTAGTCAGCCAATTATTTAGACTGGATTGGCATTTTTATTCATCTATCAAGGCCTTCCCAAGGATTTGGAATATTCTTATTCTTATTTTATAGCAGTGGTTGGTGCAAAATTAGGAAACATGGTTTAATGCAATAATACAGATTTGAGCCCCTTTAGCGTGCAGTATTGTGAAACATTGAGAAGTAAATCTGTATGTTTTCAGTTGTACCTCAATTGAATGAAAAAGTGTACAATTGTATGTTCTTACAAGTGTACTTTTTTATATCCTGCTGCACCCAAAAGTAATTTATTTATTTCTCATTTCACCTAAAGATCACAGTACAGCTCTGATTATTTCTAAATTTATTTATACAATAGAATTGAAAGCTATCCTTAAGAAGCAGCTGAAAAGTTTCAAAACTGGAACTATATATAATTGTCATACATTTATGATATACGCTTGTGTCTGTACATTTGTTCTACAGTAAAAGGATTTATGCGTCAGTTTAAAAGATAAGATTTATAGGTTGCATATATAGCTGTAAAAGAAAATACGGGATTATCCATTTCCACATATATGATGAGAAAATGGTAAATACACATTTAATGTTGTGGGGTCCTTTGTGCTCTCTGAGCTTGGTTGTTTTCTTGTAGACATTTCATTACCAAACTAGGTAAAATCTAATTTCATTTTTGCCTAATTAAAAAAAGAGAGCAGTAGCTGCATTTTTTTGAAAATTATTTTGGTACTTTTTTTTAATTTTTTAGCAGCAGTGCTTGCTTGCTAGCTTGCTTTCCAAAAGACTAATCTGTTGCTTCTGGGACCAAAAGAAAGACGAAGAAAGAATTTCATGATTTCTGGGAGCAGCTTAATAAAATAATACCTTTAAGGAAGCCAATATTGACCGCTGTCTTAATGCCTCGCAGACGCACTTCAAAACCCCAAAACCTCAACAAAAACAGAGTCAATTCCATACTGGAAATAACTAGGCTTTCCTGACATCACAGGAGCTTATTTACAACCCTGGAAGGGTACCATGAATTTCCATAATCAATGGAAAATTTCGCCGTATTGATTTACGATGGAAGGGCTCCCTTGAAGTTACCGGCTGCTGAGCCCCTTGGAAATGCTTCCAACTAAAGAGGCCTGGATCGCAGCTTTAGGTCCTCGATATTTGCGGTCAAGCACAGCATCCGTGGGATTGCGCTGTCCTTACCACCCCTGTTCCAGAAGAAGCGCTTCCGACACCCCACCCCGGGAGAACTCGCAAGGGGGCTCCGTTCACCTTTAACCCATAGCCCTTCAAGTTTAATCCCAAACCTCATGGGTGCTGCTTTGCCCGCACCCCTGGGTCCCTGCAACTTTGATTGCTGGCAGAAAAAGGCGCAGGGATTTGCTTGCAATGAGCACGCCACAATTCCTCAGAAAGAAATCCTGTTCTTAACCCACAGAGCCAAGACCTTTAGAAGGTGGCGCTTGCAGCTTTGGGACACCCCACCCCACCCCACCCCCACCCACGACCCGATGTCAGCCTTCCTCAATAGGAAGGACTAAATAGGCCACCACCTTGAGACTTGTAGAGATTGAGGTAATGGGAAGGGACACCCCGGGCATGCGAAGGCACCAGATTGAGCCCAGAAAGGCACAACAGTCAGGCTTGGATCGTTTATCGCTGTTCCCGAGTTTCTTTCCTACAGGGCAGCTCTTAAACCTGGAAAAAAGAACGTGTGAGCCTCTCCTCAAACTCTTGCTTAGACCGGTCAGATGCTTGTGAGGTCAAAGGGGAGCCCTGCCGAAATCGGACAGCCCCCCTCCCCCCCCCTTTTTTTTTTTTAAAAAAAAAATCCGGCTAGAGGCTACCATTACTGTAGCCAGTCACAGCAAACCCCAGACCAAACTTAACTGGAAAAAAAAAACATCTGTCCCAACAGGCTGCTGCCATAGTCCAGCTTGTCCAGAAGGTGCCGTCCTGCAAAAGGGAGGCCGTTGCCCTCTTTCTCCCCGCTCCACCCCCGTTCAGCTTGTTTCTAAGGGGCTGCCAGAGCCCCGGGGGAATGCAGAGGGCTGAGAATTGGGGGGGGGTTCTGTCCCAGGAAACACAGGCGGCTTGATGCGCCTTCTCGCAGCCTCTCTACCGTAGAAGCTGGGGGCGAGGAAAGGCAGCGTCAGGATCGCAGCTCAGGGCAGTCTGTAGAGTCCGCCGTTCCTGAAGTGAAACAGAACACGGGGGCTTCGTTTTGCCCTAGCCTCTCACAGGTTATATTTGCCTTTCACCCACTCTGTCTCTGTCTCTCTCTGTCTCTCTCTCTCCTTCCTTCCTTCCTTCCTTCCTTCCTTCCTTCCTTCCTTCCTTCCTTCCTTCCTTCCTTCCCTCCCTCCCTCCCTCCCTCCCTCCCTCTCTTTCTCTCTCTCTCTCTCTCTCTCTCTCTCTCTCTCTCTCTCTCTCTCTCACACACACACACACACACACACACACACACACACCGGGGTGAGGGGGTGAGGTGGGGATTTCTCTGTTTTTACCCGGCGTCCATCCCGTGTGTCACCCCCTCTGTCTCTCTGCTTTCCTCTCTCCCCAGCGGTGCTGAAGGCGGAGCAGGCGGCGGTCTTCAAGTTCCCGCTGGCGCCCTTGGGCTGCTCGGGTCTGAGCTCGGCGCTACTGGCGGCCGGCTCCAGCCTCCAAGGCGGTTCCGGATCCCCGCACCTGCCGCTGGAGCTGCACCTCCGCGGGAAGCTGGACCCGGGAGCCCCCGAGGGGGGCGGGAAAGCTAAGAAAGGCCGTCGGAGCCGCACCGTCTTCACCGAACTGCAGCTGATGGGCCTGGAGAAGCGCTTCGAAAAGCAGAAGTACCTCTCCACCCCCGACAGGTGGGCAGCCCCCGGAGGTCAGAGTCCCGCGGGGGGAGGAATGGGGGGGGGCTTACTGTGTGGATGTGCGAGCTCGCAGGAGAGAGGTGACCAGAGGGGTTACGCCGAGGAGAGTTTCCCCCCCCCCAGATCTGCAAGAGGAGGATCGGGGAGGGGGAGATGGGTGCGACCAATCTACCTGACCAATCTGCCAACCTGGTCCAGTAGTGACCAACCTGGTCCAGTAGTGTATCATGGAAGAGAATGTGTGTGTGTGTGTGTGTGTGTGTGTGTGTGTGTCCCCGCACTTCCGACAAGGGAGTCCTGAGTGAAAACCGGGGCCTTCTCTCGCATGGGGGGGGGGAGCGGTAGAGGGCAGGAGGATTAAGGTTTCTCAAAGGGTTGAAAAAAAGCGAAGGTAGTCTGTTTGTCTGCCCCCCCCTCCACACACATACACACACCACTCACTCACTCACTCACTCACTCATTCGCTCACCTCTTCCTGGGATCTTAAAGCTGAACCGGACAAGCACTTTCTGAGCAGGAAGCGTAGCTGCTGATCAAACTGCAACTGTGCTCCACTTTCTTGGAAGCCAGCCGGCCTCGGCTCAGGCTCCGGCTCCGGGCAGAGAATGTGTGTGTTTGTGTGTTTGTGTGTGTGTGTTTGCGTGTCCGCACTTCCAACAAGGGAGTCTTGAGTGAAAACCAGGGCCTTCTCTCGCATGGGGAGGAGTGGTGAGGACAGGAGGATTAAGGTTCCTCAAAGGGTTGAAAAAAAGCGAAGGTAGTCTGTTTGTTTGCGCCCCCCCCCCCCCATATACACACCTCACTCACTCACTCACCTTTTCCTGGGGTCTTAAGCTGAACGGGACAAGCACTTCCTAAGCAGGAAGTGTAGCCGGGAGCTGCTGATCAAACTGCAACCTGTGCTGGGGTCTTGCCTTTCCTGGAAGTTAGCCGGCCTCTCAGGGCTGCTCCCGGCTCTTCTTTTCAGGCTCCGGGCTGGAAAGAGGGCGGAGGGCTCTGCCTTCAGTGCGCCAGACACACTTAAGAGCAGCCAGTGTGGGAGAGGCAAGCAGAGCGGACCAACCATCAATGCATCTTTCTCCTCCCTGTAGGATAGATCTGGCGGAATCCCTGGGCCTGAGTCAATTGCAGGTGAAAACCTGGTACCAAAATAGAAGAATGAAGTGGAAGAAAATAGTAAGTGTGCTGTTTTGAAGTTCAGGCTATGAACTTTTCACCCAGCCCTTATTTACACAGCCAAACTGAGGAAGTCTACCCTCCTATCAATGGGATGTTGTCGGAAAAATAGACCTAGGGCTTCAATCCTTCCTCTCAGGGGGATCCCTTCCTTTGGGGCACAACTCCCATCATTCCCAACCAGTATGGGCATTCCGCATTGGAAAAGCAAGCTGGCTGCGTGAGGAGTTCTTCTGGGAATACAATACAGAGGCAGGATTTCTTCTCTCTTCCTGGGCCCAGGCCTCCAGCCTTCGCCTATGGAAGCTGTGCCTCTACAGCAGTGAAGATTTCTGCCGGGTCCACAAGGAGCCCACCAAATGTGCTTTTTAAAAGGCAAACGGGCTTTCTTGGGATTTTGTTTTTGTTTTCTCAGAAACTTTAGTTTCTGAGAAAAGAGAACCTAACGAAAGTTCAGAACTGAAGAAGCTTCTTGGATGAGAAGTGAAACATTTTCAAGGTAAAAATTAAGAAAGTCCAGCTGCCTTTGGAAAAGCACCTTTGGGCCAACCCTGACCTGGAGGATTGAGAATCTCCATAGACATTTAGCCGCCCAACCAGGCAGGGCAGAGCTATTTTTTCTCATCTCAAGGCCCAAGGCTGAAAGTCTGCTTGTGGTCCCTCGCAAAAATAGGGGAGAAGCCTTTCAATAAAGTGGAAGCCAGCTGGTTTTATGAACAATACAAGCCATGGCATGCTCAAATCACAGACATGGGGCCAGGAGGAGACTTAGGGAACACGGGTTATCCTGCCTTGGAGCTTTCATCTAGAGAGGGCGTCAAGCACGCCTTAGAGGCAAAAAGAAGATTCCACTGAACTCAGTGGGGGTTTTGATTAGGCCCCCCCAAAAATCCAACATTTTCTGACCAGAATTATTAAGGCCACATCTCATCCCATTTCCAGGCAGCCCTATCTGCTTTGGCTGAGGATGATAAAAGTTGTCTATGGAGATTCTCGGTCACCCAGGTCCTGGTTGTCCCAAAGGTGCTTTTCCAAGAGGCAACTGGACTTTCTTGTTTTTCTTTGAATAGAATAGAATAGAATAGAAGCTGGAAGGGACCTTGGAGGTCTTCCAGTCCAGCCCCCTGCTCAAGCAGGAGGACATTTGAAGACGTTTCACTTCTCATCCAAGAAGCTTCTTCAGCTCTAAAGAAGTTTCTTGGATGAGAAGCGAAGCGTCTTCAAAGACAAAACAAGGTCCATTCGCCTCTTGAAAAAGCGCCTTTGGGATAATGATGAGAGTTGTGGCCCAACGCTGCTGAAGGGCAGCGGTTGGAGAAAACTTTTTTTCCGGAAGGAGCTTAATCTGTAACTAACCCGGCTGCATTCTTTCTGTTCAGGGAGAATCCCTGGTTTGAAAGGCAACGTCAGTCTGTATCCTTCAAAATGCAGCATTTTACAGAGTAGCAGCTGATTTTCCAAGCCATACCCGGGAGAAGGAAAGGCAGCCGCCTTCCTTAACCGGCGCGTCCTGAACCCTGAACACAGCGTAACCTATGCTCTCGTCGTTTCAAAGTAACCACTCGTAGCCCGTTTGCCACAGATGAAACGGTTGCTTATTTACCTCAGTTTCTAATCCCATCCGCGTGGAAGTGAATTTGACTAAAGGGCGCCGCGACGAGAAACGGCGCCTTTGTTTTTCACCCGCCTGAAATGCGAGGGGAGGGAGGGAAGGAAGGAAGGAATCCAACGAAAGAGACTTTTCTCCACTTCAAGGGGTCTTGCTAGGCCAGGGGTAGGCAACCTTGGCTCTTTTATGACTCGTGGACTTCAACTCCCAGAATGCCTGAGCCAGCCGTGCTGAGGAGAAATGGAGAGGTTTTCATGCTGAGCCATGCTGGCTCAGGAATTCCGGGAGTTGAAGTCCACGAGTCATAAAAGAGCCAAGGTTGCCTACCCCTGGGCTAGGTAGAGGCTGACCGGCTCGGCGTTTGCCTTTCAAGCTCGAGTTCAGCACTCAGGAACCGTCTCCGCAAAGGCGCGCAGGCGGAAATAGAGGCCGAGGCAGGCGGCCGGCCTGTTACGCAGCGCCAAGCAGCAATAGCGTCTTTTCATTGGGCGCGGGGGCGATTCTGCATTTCCCAACCCTCCCAGCAAGCTTCGCTCCCCAGCGTTAACTACTGTGGCGTTTGGATTTGGTCTAAGTCAGACCCTTTGTGACCTTTAAGTGTGGGTTGTTTTTTTTTTTTTGTTTAAACAGGTTTTGCAAGGCGGAGGCCTTGAGTCTCCCACCAAGCCCAAAGGCCGCCCGAAAAAAAACTCCATCCCCACCAGCGAGCAACTGACCGAGCAAGAGCGAGCCCGCGAAGCCGAGAAGCAGCCCGCGGAAAACCTCGACTCTCCCTGCCAAGCCATCCAGGAATAATAAAAGGAGCGCCGCGTGCCCGCGGACTAACGATCTGGCGCCCGGATTGCGGAGGCTGGACTGCTGGCGCCCGAACCTCCCGGCTTGGCCCGGAAGGGTGACTGGGACCTGCGGCCGTCCAGAACTGAACCTCAGCCTCGCGGGGCCTCGCTGAGCGACGAGGCCCCCGCCGGCTTGCAATGCTACCCCGTGGGTCGCCTGCCTTGAGCGCAGACAGCGGGGCTCCACTGAAGCCCTGGGTTGCAGAGGTCCTGCGGCCCTTTCGCCGCCGTTTAAGGAAGTGGCCGCGTGGAAGAAGGCGACGGGGACGACCCGGGGATGGAGGTGAGGGGTGGACTCCGATTCCCAGTTGATTCCGTTGTAGGATTTCCTAGGCGTCTGAGCCCTTCCGCCCTCTCCCTGCGTGGGCCTAAGGAAGAACCGCTCCCTCTTCTTGGGAGGTTCGATCGCGGCTGTTCCCGCGCTGGGTCAGAGAGGGGCGGGGAGGGGGCGGGGAGCGTCTCCGAACTTATCCGGCTAAACTCATTTTACAACCAGTTTGTATTAACGTAAAGATATTGATTTTTATTTCAATAAAGTATTTTATGAACGATGGGCCTCAGAGAGGCGTGCTGTGCGTTCGTTTTCCCGGGGTTGTGCCAAAGGCCACCCTTGTCCTCCCGCAGGCCTCCTCGCGAGGAGGCCCCGCGGGCGATCAAGGGGGCTTCCTCCGAGGTAAGCCTGCAAGTAAGTTCGTGTTGGGGAAAAAAACCAGCCCGATCGCAAAACGAGAATCGAGAGGCACGCCGAGCAGTTGCGAAAGGAAATTTGGCTGAAAGAATTTGGCGCGCAGCCCCGAGCTCTGATCTGGGGTCCTTATTTATTCTCTGCTTAAGATCAACTTGGTCTGCGCTGCTCCGAATTGATTCAGCGCTGGGCTGGTAAGAATCTGAATGGGACGCGTTCAGAACATTCTAAGGCAGGGGTAGTCAACCTTGGCTCTTTTATGACTCGTGGACTTCAACTCCCAGAATTCCTGAGCCAGCTGTGCTGGCTCAGGAATTCTGGGAGTTGAAGTCCACGAGTCATAAAAGAGCCAAGGTTGACTACCCCTGTTAAAAAAAACCAGGAAAAGCGCAGGGACGTGCCCAGGAGGACCATGGAGGCGCACTCCACTTGTAGGAGACTTGGCTTTTCTCATTAAACCCACGGAGCTGCAGTTCAGCAAAATAAACCGCTGAAACAACCCCGGAACCAGTTCCAAGCAGCTTTTACCCGGTGTATCTCTGTTACACCAGCCACCACCCCCGCCCTAAGGTTCTGCCCTGAAAAACAGTGAAATGTCGCCGGTTTGGGAACCTATCTTTCCCTTCTGCCCCTTGAGCGGAGCAGCTAAACCTCGTGAGAGCTCAGATCCCCAAAAGGCCACTAAACAGAAGTAGAAGCTAACAGCGCCCGCTGTTTTAAGAAGGGGGTCGCTTGTGGATTCAGTGAGAAACAAGTTTGATAGCGTTCAGGAACCTGTTCTTAAATACATGCATTTAGGGCAGGGGTAGGTAACCTTGGCTCTTTTATGACTCGTGGACTTCAACTTGGCTGCCTCAGGAATTCTGGGAGTTGAAGTCCACGAGTCATAAAAGAGCCAAGGTTGCCTACTCCTGATTTAGGGTAATACTCATCCCGAGAACTCTTTTTCCTGAAACAAAAGAAATGGACTTCCGAGTAAAGAACCCCCAAGGCCATCAGACTTGAAATCAGTAAGGCAAGCGGCTCGGGAATAAAACGTGGTCAGTTTTCCAAAAACTGGTTTGCTTTTGAGCGTTTTGAAACTTCCGCGTAAAGACAAAGCAGAATCTGCTTCAGTTGGTGCTTCACTTTTTAAGTGCAGGGCGGTAAATTTCAGCGGTTACTTTTCCACGTTCGTGGACCTCTTCTTTCGTTTGCTTTGGTCACCTTCGCTTATAGTAATTGAAAAAAAAAGGGGAATTGGCTAAAACCAGTCTCCGCGCTTTCCTCTCATGCTCTGCAGAGCACACCGCGGCCAAGGGGCAGAGTTCATATAGAGACGATGGAAAGCCATTTAGACATGGTCTAATGGATAAACTGCAAGTTAATTGAATTTATAGAAGAGGTTTAACTAATGATGTAGTGGAATGCATGGATACAATGCATGAATGTATCCGATCACTAGCAACCCGCCTAAAACTTTAGCAGGGCCGCTCGAACTGTATATCCAGATGGGTGATTCTAAGTAGGAGCAATTGGTTTTTTGTTTTTTTTAACAAATGGGGTGGGGTTTGGATAGTTTCCGTTTCTTCTTTCGAGTTCCTAGGAGCAGAATTAAGGCACTCCTTCCCTCAAGCCATCTCATTACCTAGTCCTATAGCCTAATTTGAAGCCTGCAGGAATCCTATTTCCCATTTTAAGGCAGCCTGGGTGGCTTTCAACATTCCCTCTCCTTTTGGATTCTTTGTGGGTTGGTCTAATGCAAAGTTTTGGGAGAGACTGGAGCTCGCACATCCTTTTGTGACCCCCCAGTGGGCCCAGGGAAGGGGTCACCCTGAGCTTGACTTCCAATAAACCTACCCCCACCTTTAAAAAACAAAAAAACTCTCCCACGGGGAAAAACCGAGAAAGGCACAGAGAGTCTTTTGGGAACTAGGGCAAGACAATCCTAAACACAAACACAAAAGCAGCTGAGCCGAAACCTTGCATTCTCCTGCAGTAAGTATAATTGCAGGGGGGGACCAGGCTTACTTCTCTCGTGAGCATCCTTTCATCCTATATAGATTCTATAGTACAGAAAGAGGGGGCCCTTATTTCCAAGTATTTCGTAGTAGCCAAGATGAGCCAGAGACCAGCGGATTTATCGCGGTATAAAACATTTTCTGCTAAGTTGGGCAGAAAGTTCTCGGTGTGCTAAGTAAGCCCTCAGGGAGACTTTAGGTGTTGTACTTTGGCAGAAAGCACCCCCCCCCCCGAGCAAACGGGGCTTGCTCCCAATAAGGCAATAGAGAATAAAGACTCCAAAGAAGTGAACGTCGACCGCTCGCCTTTGAGCCTAGAAAGGAAGAAGGTCGGCCATGGTATTGTTCGCGGAGGAACTGCAGTTTGTTTCTTGGTTCTAACTGCCTTCATGAGGCATGGCTCGTCCCGGGTTATGTTTCTCAGCTGTAGCTCCCCAGCTCGCTTATCCTAACTCTACAGCATGCTGGGATAACACAGGGAGACAAAAACCTCACGGTTTCCCTCCCTCTCTTTTGCAGGCGTTCAAAATGCCGCCCACCAAGTTCCTCGTATTATCCTGGCTATCCTTTTATTAACTCCAAACTTCTCCAGTCTGGTGTGCTGGACTTCAATACGGCAGCTGAGAGTTTTGGGAGTAGAAATCTAGCGTATTCTAGGAGGACCGTAGTGTGTTGTTAGTCTCGAATATAATTTTAATTTATTTTTATCTCGCCTTTATTATATATATATTAATAAATAACTCAGGGCAAGAAACATGCCTAATACCTCTTCCTTCTATTTTCTCCACGACAATATCTCTGTGAGGTGAGGTGGGGTGGGCTGGGCTGTGAGAGACTGGCCCCAATTCAATGCCTTCATGCCTAAAAAGGGACTAGAACTCGGAATCTCCCGGTTTCTAGCCTGCCGCTTAACGCTTAAATCAAACCGGCGATGATATGTGACGTGACATGACTGGACCCCCTTTAAATTTTCCCACGGGACGGTAGCCTCGGATACCTGAGGTTTGAGACTGGCGCAAATTCCCCCCTCCGGTCTAATCTTCCCCCTTTGAAATGGGTGGGCTTGAAATATCCTTGGCTCTAGGTAATCTAAGCGACGGGTGATTCCACAGCCCACCTCCACCCCCCCAAATAATCTTTCCAACAGCAGCCCAGGTTTTGGGGAAGCTGGCAAAGCCTCTCCGGAGACTTTCTGCAGGTTCGCTGTCTCCAACATCTAAACCCAGTTTGCATATTGAAAAAAGATGGAGCAGCCTATCTTGAAGGAAAAGAAGACTTTCTCGGAACCAGCGGGGGAGTAAAACATGTGAAATGGGCTTCAGTTCTTAGCGCTGTCCTTGGAAACGGACTCGGAGGCCTGCGGAAATCAACTCTTAGCCTGGGACTGGTGCCCCGGTTATTGTTTGGACTTGCGCCTTAATCTTAAACACGGAGGCTTAATATTTATTCGGGGTATGTCCCACTTTAATTTCAGGGTGCTCTCATTTATGCATTCATAAACTTTACTGACAATCCCCATCCCAAATCGCTCTTTCCACAATTTTATTTTATTCAGGCAGGAGCCTTCAAAACAGGTTAGCTGAGAAAGAGGTTTGGAGAGGGGGTTGGACTAGATGACCCCTTCCAACTCTTGTTATTCTGTATTCTAGATGAGGTCGCTCAGACCTGGAGAGGGCGGGTGCTGGGTGCTGGACGGCAGCAGCGAGACTGCGAAGAGGGAGGCGGCGACTAGAGGGCAGCAAACGGGAGAGAGAAAATATCTCCTTGGCTGCCATCTAGAGGTCATTCCGATTTCTGCAGCCCTACTCAATGTAACCTTTCCCATCGGTGGAGAATTTAGGATTTCAGGGCTCAATCTGAACGCGAGAGAGGAGAATGGAAACGAGCGGGGCGTGTTCGAACGGCCCTTTTAGCAGGCAGTCAGTCCTCAGCTGGCTATTATTCTCAATATGTCGTTAGAAAACTAACAGGAGATGGTGTTGGGTTCGGAAAGACGTCGCCTTTGAAGCTTGCGTTTTGGCGACCGTCAAGTCTGGAGTAAGCTGCTGCCGCCGCCGCCGCCGCCGCCGTCTTTAAAAGAGTAATTTGCTTTGCGATCCATCCAGACGCGCATTTGTCCCTGGCCCGAGAGGACTTGAACGTCAGAGCTAAGCCAGCGGAGGATCGCCTCCAAAGAAGCGCGCAAGTGACTTGGGAAGTCGCAACGAAGCGGTAGGCCTGGAGTGTGGACCTCCTCTTTTTCTTTTAGCTTTCGGAGGACGCGGGACCCGCTCAGACTTTCAGTCCGCTCCAGATGGTTTTCCTCGTTAAGTTGCTGTCCTGACCCCGGGTTTTCTCCAGTATGGGCAGAGGAAGCCGCTGAACTTGCAGAGGAGCTGCGTCCTGCCGGCCGGATCGACGACCAGAAAGCGCCGCACTCTTCCGCAGCAGCAGTCAGTCGCTACCTTTCCTGCCTTAACCCTGGGAAAGGCCTGCCTTCTCTACTATCGCCCCCAAGGGCCTGCGCCTAAGAACCGGGAGGTCGCCCAGAAGCCCTTTGTATCGTACTTGTCGCTAGAGAAATGACTCAGAAAAAATGGCGGTCCGAGCGCGCCTGTTTTCTCCCGCCAGAAGCCGCGCCGCTTAGGATTCGCTTGTTCTCGGCCACATTGGAGGCACATTTCTTAATTCAGGAAACGGATTCTGTCTAAGGACATCTGTCTTGTCCCATTGTAGTTACTGGGATCTTTATTTGGATTCCCTTTACTACATTTAAAAACACTTAAAGGCGCTTTATTATTAACAGAGCCATTTGCTGGCCGAGAACAGACTGGCGGTTCCCGCCTGTGAGAAGGCGCGCCATTAAAGCCGGGAGGGAAGTAGAGTGGAACCCTGCTCTCCACAGAAGTGACAGACCGAGTGACACTTGATTGATGGCACTTGGAAGGGGCAAATTGATATAAAGGTGGTGGTCCAAAGGGATTTCTGAACAAAATGTGCCGTCGGAGGAAGACGTTTTGCAAGAGGCTTGTTGGAGGGTTGGGTCGAACAGCTCAAACAGCAAAGTTAGTTTGACGCAGTTATGGAGTATGTAATAATGTGTAATTAATTCAGTATAGCATATTATAATATATTTTCATTGAAAGCTACTGAAGCACTTTCTAATAATAAGTTTTATGAACCGGTTCTTCAAAACTAAACAATGGAATGGAGGGCAGGGGAAAGATGACAGGAGAAAAAGTTGCTGACAAGAAGAATACTATCAATAATAACAATTACAATATTCAGATAGTGATAGAAAAGTTCTGAAATTGATTTGTGCCCCAAATAAAAAAGGCAGCCTGGCATAAAGCATACTAAGGCTATTATTTAATTGCTGTAACCTGAACTGAAATCTCTTGACTTTTGTAGGGCAAAAAGGAGAAATAAAAGGTGGTAGGTATTGTATGAGCAAACCAGAAGTGCACATCAAGCGGCAACCCCAGTTTTGCCTAATAACTTGTGCAAATTCAGCCCATGTGATGTATTCAATCCCCCCCCCCTTCTATTCAATTGTGTCTGATACTGCCTGGCGAAGTCCCTGAAGTTTTCTTGGCAAGGATTTTCAGAAGTTGTTTGCCATTGCCTCTTTCCTAGGGCTGAGAGAGAAAGAGAGACTGGCCCAAGGTCACCCAACTGGCTTTGTGCCTAAGGTGGTTTAGAAGTGACGGTTTCTGGGTTTCTAGCCTGATGCCTTAACCATTACATCAAATTGGCTCTTATTGTTTCATTGGGCTAACTGAATTAATCCTGATTCAGTTAAACAAGGGCAAGCTTGTACAAAAGCCTTTTGGTGGAAGCCAAACGGGAGAGCAATAACCAAGAGGTCTGAGTGCTGTTGATTCCACTTTCATTGTTGTTAACTGTCAAGTTAATCTTGACTCCCACTGCCTGAAGTTTCCAAGTTTCCAAAGTGGTTTGCTCTTGCCTCCTACCTAGGTTTGAGAGAGAGTGACAAGCCCAAGGGAATTCAGCTGGCTTTTTTGCTTGGGTATGATTAGAACTCATGCCTCCCCACTCCTAGCCTTGTGCCTTTTATCATTATACCAAACTGGAAACTAACAAGGTTGGAAACAGTATTTGGCATCCCCCAGAACAGGTCTTGAATACGCAACACAGGTCTTCATGGCAACAGAGTAGCTTGGTCAGAATGGAATGAAAGTCCCAGGTACAAAGTGGCCTTGTGCAAAAGCAGCATGTAAAAAGAGTGAGCTTTTTGTTTCACAAAACTATATCTACCTGAGAATGATTTCTGTGTGACTTGATGGCTTTCCAAATGCTATTTAGTAAGCTACTATTTATTATTGTTTCCAAAATGAAAATGGTTAGTTGGGTAAATCCTATGTACAAAACAAGACTTACATTAGAATTGTGTTAGTATAATAAATATATTAAAGATGAACAAGTTCCACCCTTCCTCCCACATGGATCGTCTATTTTTGACCTTTATAAAGGCTTTCTGAAAGTTGCTGGTGTTTCTGCTGAGGGCAGAATAAGAACTTTCCCATTAATTTGGAGAAAAGTCCTCTCAGGCAATCGCGCATACTTAGCACGATCATTTTCTAATCTGCTTGTCATACTCCGGGCAAAAATATTTATTTTATAGACCGTGTTTTAGCATGAATTCAGTCTATGGCTCTGTTCATTGGACATAGTTATCTGAATCGTGACTTATTGAATTAGTTCAATTTTTTGGATTATCAAAACAGAAAAATAAACTGACCAGACTGGCTGCATTGGCACAACACATTAAGCTACAGCACGATTTGCTAAGTGCAGCTAAATCTTTTAAAAGTTCATTGTGGGGAACTATTCCCCCCCCCCCCCATACATGCTAGCTTCCTGTATAAACCTCTTTTTGAAGGAGCATATTTCTCTTATTTATCTGAGTCTGCTTCATCTCAAACATTGAAAAGATACCCTCCTTTTCTCATCTGGAATTCAGAGATTTTTGGGAGAACAATTTAACTGGGTATGCCGCATATACTAAACCGTAAACTAGCCAAGTGTGATTTCACAGAATGTGTTGCACAAAGCCATGCTGGCTAGTTTAAGGATGAAGGTGTTGTGCAAACAAAAAAAAATGGACTGAGTAAATCAGGAATACATTAGTCCCAATCAAACATCTGTCACAAATGAAGCCAATGCGGTATATGCGTCTTTAGGCCAGGCATGCCAGTGCTTCCTAGATATTTTCCGTTCTTGAGTGTGATTTTGAGACCTGCTCTCATTACATGCCAACATTTTCTAAGAGCAACATCTATGCCAACATGTTCAAACTGTTCTTCAGGAATTCTCCCATGGATGCAGCTGAATGTTCACTGCAGCTGCTGACAGATTCATGAAGTAGGTCTATTAGATTTCGGCACCCGGAACACTTTTACTGCACATGTCTTTGGCTGCAGTGGAAATTTCTCCCTTTCTTTCAACATTTTTAATCCCACTCATGAGGATGATCCATTCCTTTGCAGCTTGCCTGCTGTGTGCCCTTTTTTCATTCATTTTAATTGTGTGCCATCAAATTGGCATCAACCCTTAGCATAGTGTTTCTCAACCTTGACAATTTTAAGGCATGTGGACTTCAACTCCCAGAATTCCACAGCCAGCATTGCTGGCTGTGGAATTCTGGGAGTTGAAGTCCACATGCCTTAAAATTGTCAGCTTAGCAGCTCCATATTTTTTTCCCCATGACTCGCCCATGACCTGGGTATCTTCGAGACCGTCTTCTGCCGCAGATTGCCTCCCATCGACCGGTACGCTCCCACAGAGCGGGCCTCCTCAGGGTGCCGTCGGCCAAACAGTGTCGGCTGGCGACCCCCAGGGGGAGGGCCTTCTCTGTGGGAGCCCCCACCCTGTGGAACGAACTCCCCCCAGAGATCCGGATTATTCCGGATCTCCCNCCCCCCCCCCATACATGCTAGCTTCCTGTATAAACCTCTTTTTGAAGGAGCATATTTCTCTTATTTATCTGAGTCTGGTTCATCTCAAACATTGAAAAGATACCCTCCTTTTCTCATCTGGAATTCAGAGATTTTTGGGAGAACAATTTAACTGGGTATGCCGCATATACTAAACCGTAAACTAGCCAAGTGTGATTTCACAGAATGTGTTGCACAAAGCCATGCTGGCTAGTTTAAGGATGAAGGTGTTGTGCAAACAAAAAAAAAATGGACTGAGTAAATCAGGAATACATTAGTCCCAATCAAACATCTGTCACAAATGAAGCCAATGCGGTATATGCGTCTTTAGGCCAGGCATGCCAGTGCTTCCTAGATATTTTCCGTTCTTCTTGAGTGTGATTTTGAGACCAGCTCTCATTACATGCCAACATTTTCTAAGAGCAACATCTATGCCAACATGTTCAAACTGTTCTTCAGGAATTCTCCCATGGATGCAGCTGAATGTTCACTGCAGCTGCTGACAGATTCATGAAGTAGGTCTATTAGATTTCGGCACCCAAAACACTTTTACTGCACATGTCTTTGGCTGCAGTGGAAATTTCTCCCTTTCTTTCAACATTTTTAATCCCACTCATGAGGATGATCCATTCCTTTGCAGCTTGCCTGCTGTGTGCCCTTTTTTCATTCATTTTAATTGTGTGCCATCAAATTGGCATCAACCCTTAGCATAGTGTTTCTCAACCTTGACAATTTTAAGGCATGTGGACTTCAACTCCCAGAATTCCACAGCCAGCATTGCTGGCTGTGGAATTCTGGGAGTTGAAGTCCACATGCCTTAAAATTGTCAGCTTAGCAGCTCCATATTTTTTTCCCCATGACTCGCTAAATGGTCATTCAGATCTTCCAATGGTGCTTCCATCATCTCTGTAACTATCCACCTTGCAACTGGTCATCTTCTCCTTCCTGGCACCTTTCCCAGCAGGAGATCCTTTCCAGAGAGATAGGTAACATATCTGAAGTAGGATAATTGGAGCCTGTGTCTCATTAAGCAAAGTCTCAAACCTTCCTCTCCTTGGCTGCTGAAGGATTTCCCCAACTCCTTCCCTTCCCCAACTGCCTGGAAGGGAAAGAACCTTTGTAGCCAAAGACTCCTGTTTCACCTGGGCTCACAGAACTGCACCTTCCATCTTTTGAAGTGGTAAGGCCTCCTCCCTGTGTCAAGAGGTTAGAGATTGAAGTATCCAGCAGCTATTGAGAGAGGTCTACACTGGTTCGTTGTTTATCTACCTAATGTCCACTTCACCCAAAAGACCCAACAAATGAGTTTTCCCCCCCAGGAGTACTATATCTGTAGGACTGACCCTCCAGGGCAGCAGAATTTCCAGTCTGTAGGCAAGTGGTTCACACTAGTAACCAGTCATTCACCTAGGTGGAAACCTGAATCAAGCAGATCATCTTCTCTGCCAGGGACACCTGGATAATTCATATCACTCCTGGGTCTCTTCCCCCCAAGGGCGGCAGGAATCATGTTCATTGTTCCAAGGTAAGGCAGGTTTTCTTTGGAGTGCTTCCTTCAAACCCCACAAAATATGAGACAGAAACATTAGAAAGAGAGAGAAAAAGAAAAAGTAAGAAAGAGAAAGAAAGAAAAGAAAGAGAAAGAAAGAAAAGAAAGAAAGAAAGAAAAAGAAAGAAAGAAAAGACATTTGAGGAGAATGCCACATTTTTCATTTTCATTAAAATTATCTTCTGCCTCTACTCTCAGGTTACAAAAAAAAAAAGTCTCCAGCCTCAAGGAAGGTATTTCAGCTTCAGTCTTTTTGTGGGTATGGATTTTTCCCCCTTTTCCTGTTCGATTTGAAATTATAGTGTGGCTGAGGAAACAGACAATTATCTTCCTTGTCTAAGGAAAAATACCAACAATAATAAAGCAGAAACCTACTTGGTGGAAAATAAGAAAGAGAGTGGGTTAGGTAGAGGAGAGAGAGAGAAACTGTAGTAGGTGAAATGTATGCTGCTTTCTTCCTTCCCTGCATATTTTTTTTATTCTATTCTAATTTTCTGAAGAGCCATGCATATTTATGTAGAAGTATCTGAACTCAAATACCATTGGATTTACTCCAAAAGAGGAAAATGTCCTGATATATAGAGGGCATATATCCAAGGCAAACCAACAGCATACACGATTACACTGGAGTCAATCCTCCTAAATAGAATGAAATTTACTTCCAGGTTGATGTGGATAGGCTGGGCTCCACCTCACCTGCTCCTGTTTTTCTTTGCAGTTGTGTGGTGACCCTGTAGCTTTGTTTGGCTATTTCTCAGTACTTTTATTATTTTATTATTATTTACTTTTATTCAAGAGCTCATATAATTCTGGCCAGCTGCTTCATTGGCTGGGATTACTAGAAGCTGAAGTCCCAACATTGCTGGAGGATATCAGTTCATAGGGACTTAATACAGATGATCCTCATTTAACAACCACTCATTCAGTGACTGTTTGAACTTACAACAGTGCTTGGTGTTGATCCTGAGATTATGACATTTATGCATCCTGCAGTCATGAGATTATGACATGTGACCTTCCTTGCCAGCAAAATCAATGGGAAACTGCAAGTTGTGATCATATGAAGGCCTCACTTAAAGACAGCACTGAGCCTGCTAAAACTGCCATTGCTTTGCGGCATGTTCATATGGATTTTCAACTTACAACCATGTCACTTAGTGATGGAGTTGCCCTCATTAAGGGAGGACTGCCTGTAAAGAAAATTTCATAAGCATTTCAATGTTTTAAAAATATCCAATATTTTTGCTAGATTTCCTGCTCTTAGGATAGGCCTTTAGGGCATTGATCCCGGAATCCACCCAGCAGAAAGATCAAGGGATCTTCTAAGCAAAATAGAAATAAAACAGTGGGCTCAGAAGCTCAGCAGTGTCTGGACTATTTAGCATTTGGAGGACATACCTGAAAAAACATACCAGAAGGAATATACACCAGTTATGAAGAAAATAGCCCATTCTGATTTTATTTTTCAGGCTTAAGGTTACAGTCCTTATCTGAGACTAAGTTCAATGGAATGTTATTTCTAGTGCTTATCCAATCAGATAGGCTTAAGATACAGAAGGATCTTGCCAGATTTGAACATTGGGCGCTATTTAACAAAATGAAATTCAATGGTGAAAAAGTAAGGTTCTACATTTAGGCAAGAAAAACCAAATGCACAGGTATAGTATAGGTGGTACCTTGCTCAATAGTAGCAACTGCAAGAGGGATCTCAGAGTCTTAGTGGACAATCAGTTAAATATGAGCCAGCAGTGTGCTGCAGCTGCCAAAAAAGCCAACACAGTGCTAGGCTGCATTAACAGAGGGATAGAATCAGTGGTGGGATTCAGCCAGTCCGCACCATTTCGGCAGAACGGTAGCTAATTTTTTGTTGCCCAGGTCCAGAATGGACTTCCAGAAGCGGCATCCAAACAGAGAACTTCTACTTCATTGAGCCTCCACGCTATCAGCCCCATCTACCACAAAGAAGAGCAGTGTGGACAACCGTGGGATCTGACAGGGTGAGAGCTGTGAACCACAAACACAAAGCTTTTGCTGTGTCCCTGCACAACAGATACAATGCCCTTGCTGACCTTAATAGGGACATTAAGGAGACAGGTAAAGGTATTTGTGATGATAACTCAAATAAGCAGGGGATCTTGGTCCGAGATGAAGAACTTGTTTTCAACAGGGAGAAGTGCGAATCAGGTATTACACATCAGTCATGCAAGAACAGAAAGGCACCCAAAAAGAGAAGCCACCTTCTGGTTGGTGATTCAATTATAAGGGATGTAAATTTAGGAAAGGACACAGAGGTTTTGAAAGAGGTCAGGTGTCTTCCAGGTGCTACTGCCAGTAGGGACAAGAAGCATATTTGTAAAATAATCAAGAATGCCAGCAAGGACTGTGATGTGGAGGCTATTGTACATCTTGGCACTAATGATCTGTCTCAAAAAGATGTACTCTCTGGGCAGAATGATTTCCAGAGCCTGGGGCAAGAACTTAGCAGAATAGGCTGTAGGCTTATTTTTTCAGAGGTCTTACCAGTGTATAAGGACCAAAATGGAAAAGGCCAGTGTATAGCACAATTCCATATATAAAGGGGAAGGCTTTGGATATATTAGTCACGATGTCAGCAGCTAGTCCAATGAAGAAATGTACAAAAGAGATGGTTTGCATCCATCAAAGAAAGGGACTGAGTTACTCGGCTAAAATTTCACAGATTTTCTTGAAGAATATTTAAACTAAACAGCGGGGACAGTGAGCTAATTGATACAGAACATCCCTGTCCCTGGCAATCTAAAAATTATAGAGCTATCGGTGCATGTAACATAGATGTGTGTGTGGACAAGAACATCAACCTTGCTGTCAAGCAAAATCAAGCTCTTAATAGCGAGAGCCACACAAAGTGCACTAACCAAATAGGTGGTAAGACAATAGGGGAACTCAGGTACCACACAGGTTATGTAGAAAGTAAACACAGGGTCGGTCATAAAGGACTCAAATGTCTATACACCAATGCACAGAGTATGAACAGCAAACAGGGTGAACTAGAAATTCAGGTTAATGAGGGCAGATATGATATTGTTGCCATTACGGAAACATGGTGGGATGAATCCCACAAATGGAACACACAGCTAGAGGGATTTAAATTATTTTAAAAAAACCAGACCAAATAAAAGAGAAGGTGGAGTTGCTCTCTATATAAGAAATAACTACATCTCTACAGAAATAGAGCACAACAATGATGAAAACTGTCATGAATGCATTTGGGTCAATATAAAAGGGGGGGGGAACGACATTGCCATAGGTGTATACTATAGGCCACCCAACCAAACACAGGAAATAGATGAACTTTTTGCTAGTTAGCTAACTAAGGTATGTAGGAAGCACATCACAATAGTAATGGGGGACTTTAACTACCCTGACATCAACTGGGAGACAAACTCTGCACCAAGTGGAAGATCAAACAGATTCCTGACAAACCTAGCAGACAACTTTGTCTCACAAAAAATAGAGAAGGGAACTAGGGGATTAGCCATTTTGGATCTAATTCTCACTAACAGAGATGAAATGATAGAAGGTGTTGAAGCCATAGGAACCTTGGGAGGAAGTGATCATGCAATATTGGAATTCAACATTATGGAAGCACAAGCAATAGAACACAGTCAAACTAGAGTCTTGGACTTCAAGAGAGCTAATTTCAATAAACTTAGGGTTTGGAAAGGATTCCATGGATGAGAATCATCCAGGGGAAAACAACTCAAGAAGAAATTTTGAAAAGTGAGATAATAAAGGCCCAGTCTAGCACAATACCAACAAAGAGGAAAATAACAGCTCTCAAAAGAAACCAGCATGGCTGCATAAAGAACTCTCTGATCAATTGAAAGATAAAAAGGACAAGTATAGAAAGTGGAAAGAGGGACACATAACTAAGTCAGAATATCAGCAAATAGCCCGAGCCTGCAAAGATAAAGTGAGGAAAGCTAAGGCTCAAAATGAACTAAGGCTTGTGACCAAAGTCAAAAATAACAAAAAAAGCTTCTTTCAACATGTAAAAAACAAGAAAAAAGTGAAGGGAATGATTGGTCCATTAGTGGGGGAAAGTGGCAAGGTGACAAGCAACAGGGAGAAAGCAGAACTATTTAACTCATTTTTCGCATCTGTCTTTACACAAAGGGGAAAAAACAGACCAACCTATCAAAAATAGTGCCATAAAAAACAGAATAGAAACACAAGTTAAGATAGGCAAGAAAATGGTAAGTCCAGCCTAGACAAGTTCAAATCACCAGGACCAGATGGATTACACCCCAAGGTTCTTAAGGAACTGGCAGATGTGATCTCAGAACCACTGAACTATATTTTTCAAAGATCCTGGAGCACTGGGGAACTACCAGAGGACTGGAAAAGAGCTGATGTAATTCCCATCTTCAAAAAAAGGGAAAAAATGTATCCAGAAAATTACAGACCTATCAGCCTGACCTCAATACCTGGGAAGATTCTGGAAAAGATAATCAAACAACGAATCAGTGAACACCTACAGGCAAACAAAGTCATTACTAAAAGCCAACATGGGTTTGTCAAAAACAGATCATGCCAGACAAATCTTATTGCATTCTTTGACCAAGTGACAAAATTAGTGGACCAGAAGAATGCTGTGGATATAATTTACTTGGACTTCAGTAATGCATTTGACAAAGTATATCACAGCCTACTACTTCATAAGATAGAAAAATGCGGGTTAGACAGCATCACCACCAGATGGATCCGTAGCTGGCTGACCGGCCGTACTCAGCGTGTGATCCTCAATGGAACCGCATCTACATGGAGGGAAGTGTGTAGTGGGGTGCCCCAGGGCTCTGTTCTGGGCCCAGTGCTCTTCAACATCTTCATCAATGATTTGGATGGGGGGGATAGATGGGGAACTCATCAAATTTGCAGACGACACCAAGCTGGCAGGAATAGCCAATACTCAAGAAGACAGGCTTAAGATACAGGAGGATCTGGACAGACTTGAATACTGGGCGCTATCTAACAAAATGAAATTCAATGGTGAAAAAAGTAAGATTTTACATTTAGGCAAGAAAAACCAAATGCACAAGTACAGCATAGGTGGCACCTTGCTCAATAATAGTAACTGTGAGAGGGACTTCGGAGCCCTAGTGGACAATCACCTAAATATGAGCCAGCAGTGTGCTTCAGCTGCCAAAAAAGCCAACACAGTGCTAGGCTGCATTAACAGAGGGATAGAATCAAGATCACGTGAAGTATTAATACCACTTTACAATGCCTTGGTAAGGCCACACTTGGAATACTGCATCCAGTTTTGGTCACCATGATGTAAAAAAGATGTTGAGACTCTAGAAAGAGAGCAGAGAAGAGCAACAAAGATGATTAGGGGACTGGAGGCTAAAACGTATAAGGAACGGTTGCTGGAACTGGGTATGTCTAGTTTAATGAAGAGAAGGATGAGGGGCGACATGATAGCAGTGTTCCCATATCTCAGGGGTTGCCACAAGGAAGAGGGAGTCAAGCTATTCTCCAAAGCACCTGAAGGCAGGACAAGAAGCAACAGATGGAAACTAACCAAAGAGAGAAGCAACCTAGAACTAAGGAGAAATTTCCTGACAATTAGAACAATTAATCAATAGAACAACCTGCCTTCAGAAATTGTGAATGCTCCAACACTGGAAGTTTTTAAGAAGAGACTGGACAGCCATTTGTCTGAAATGGTATAGTGTTTACTGCCTGAGCATGGGGTTAGACTACTAGATGACCTCCAAGGTCCCTTCCAACTTTATTA
>NW_015386547.1:215311-217143 GCF_001527695.2 Protobothrops mucrosquamatus
ATGACTAATGCCAGGATTAAGGAAGACATTTTTGTTGGTCAAGAAATCAATGACAAGCGATGCAAAGATCTGTTAGTGGAGCCAGAGAAAATTGGCTGGAAAGCATTCAAGGATGTCATTGAGAATTTTCTTCACAAATACAGAGCACCAAACTACATTCAGCTGGTTGATAAACTACTTACAGCATACAAGACTTGAAGTGCAACATGTTACTGAGGATTCATATTCTCCATTCATACTTGGATTTCTTTCCTGAAAATCTGGATTCAGTCAGTGATGAATATGGTGAAAAGTTTCACCAGGATATTGTCACAATGGAAAAGGGATATCAGGGCAACTGGAATCCATCAATACTGGTTGGGTATTATTGGACCCTGTAGAGAGATGCATGGGACACTGAGTATAAATGAAAATCAGCAGCAAAATACTTTTAGCTCTGTTGAATTCAACTGCATGTTGAAAACATTATGTGATTAAATACATTATAGTCATTAAAAGTTAATTTCATATTTTTCAAGATTCCTACATGATACAGTCATTCTGAAATTATATTTGTGTTTGGTTTGAAGAGATCTACCATAATCACCAAAAGTTTTTTCAGAAAGCAAAACTTTTGAAAAAAATTGTTGTCCAGTGTTACCTAATATTATGGATCATTAGGTTTCCCCCTGTTAAATCAGAATGATACCTTTTCCAAAAATATCAGGGCAATATACCGTGTATCCACACTACAAATTGAAAATTATTGAAATTTAGATGCAGAGGCAAGGTTCTTCTACTCAATAATAATTATTTAATATTGCTTCAACATAAAGTGAGTTCCATAAAAATAATTGTATTTGCTGCAGACTTCAACAATAAGGCATCCCAAATTCACATATGTTGAAGACATATTTGCAATACTAACCCCCCCCCAAAAAAAACCCTAACAGAAAATATTAAAGATGAGTAAAAGAAATATTTGTAATTTTTTCTTTGTCTCCATCTGTATTCTACAGTGGAACACTAAGCACCACTTATGTGAAGCGTTAAGTATTGAATGTCAAAAATTAATTTCTTTCCCAATGGTTTCCATTCTGGCTATACACCAAGTCTAGAAAATATTCAAAATGTCCCACACCTCATACAATGCAAATTCCACCAAAGGAAAAAGAAGTAAAAGTAAACAAAACTGATTAAGAAAAGTGCCAATGATGATTCCTTATTTTCCAAGAAGGTGGTGGTAGTGGTGAAGGAAGGGAATCCTTGAGGCTGAATCATTAGACAGAGCTGTAGACATGGTCCCATAGGTTTGCATAGATCTATACTGTTGTAAGTAGTCAGGGAGCCATTCCATTAAAGTGCTAATTTCACTTAACCTCTTTTTCTCTTTTCAGTTACATAATATACATTCCCAAGTGACCCACAATTTAATTGACTGCTTAAAGGCCATTACCCCCTTTCCTGAATTATAACTCCCAAGCCCTCAGAGTTTCCAATAATGCATATTTAGGAATGCGAGTGTTATGTACGCTATGTATAAATCTTTAGCAGGATAGGATAAAGATGAAAAATAGGGCTAGCTTGGAGGGCTAAGAAACCACTTGCCTTTTCTTGTCTCATACTTTCTTTATTTGGATAATTTTAAGTTGCTAGCTTTTTAACTTTTATTCAGATAGACCCATAAATAAGTTTAACTCTCAACATTGGGAATTATTGATATTCAAATAGCATTTGATGAGCTACACTAGGTTATATGAAATAGTTCCTGTACTTTAGAATAGAATAGAGCTGGAAGGAACCTTGGAGGTCTTCTAGTCCAGCCACCTGCTCAAGCAGGAGAACCTATACCA
>NW_015386547.1:217973-230036 GCF_001527695.2 Protobothrops mucrosquamatus
ACCTATACCATCTCAGACAAGTGACTGTCCAGTTTCTTCTTAAAAACCTCCAGTGATGGAGTGCCCATGATTTCTGGAGGCAAGCTGTTCCACTGGTTAATTGTCCTCACTGTCAGGAGGTTTCTCCTTAATTCCAGGTTGCTTCTCTCTTTGATGCATTTCCAACCATTGTGTCATGGTTCTGATAGATGAGACCAGTAGAAATAAGAACTCTGAGGCATTTGCTTTCCTCAAAGAACACATTTAATGGCTACATAGTATCGGCATGAACAAAGGTGAAACCAAGACTGAAAGTCCCTTCCCAAGGTTACAATGTAACAAGTTGAACTTTCCACCCTTATAATATGTCATAAATCACAATCCCCAATTAACTACTTTGGCGGGCTTTCCAGCGGAAGCTCCAGCCCGCCAAAAGACATGTAGTTTGATCTTGGTTCCCACAGGAAAGGTATTGCTATGACTAAACTATAAAAATACATCTCCTCCCTCCCAAGGTTGTGGCAACCAAAAACGAAATGAAGATGGCTGCAGACAGAATCATTTGAAAGTTGACAGTTGTATCCTCTAAAGAAGAGAGAAATCCTGTAGGTAGAAAAGGAGTTAGAGTCAGGAATCACCCCTAGGTTATTTGGATGTTTATCATAAAATTTATATATTAATCAATCAGCCTTTACATTAGCACTTTTTACCCAGGTGGCCTCTGATAGTGGGTAACCTTTCCACTGCACCAGATACTGTAACTTTCCCTTGTACAACCTTGAATCCAGTATTCATTTTATTTCATAATGAGTCTCTCCCTCCATGACAAAGGGACCAGGTGCCTGCTTTGGAGGGGGTCGCAATGAAGACTCTCTGTGTGGCTTCAATAGGCTGCAGTGGAACACAGGGTGAACTTTCCCTAAAAGGGGAGGGAGCTTTAGTTCCACGGTGACTAGGTTTATAATCCACACTATGGGGAAAGGTCCAAGGAATTTTGGTCCCAATTTTTTACTAGGCAGCGTGAGTCTTAAATATTTTGTAGAAAGGTAAACGTTTTCACCCACACAAAATAGCCTCTGGGGGGCCCTTCTCTTGTCTGCCTGCTCTTTGTAAATTTGTGAGGCTTTTGTTAGAGCCGCTTTCACATTGTCCCAAACACTTTTCCAAGAAGTTACCCATTGATCTAAAGTTTGAGAAACAGGAGGGTCCTAAAGAAGTTCAGGCATGGGAATAAATTCCCCAACAGTAGCTATTTTAAATGGAGTGAGTCCAGTGCTGCTATATACTGTGTTATTGTAAGCCACATCAACAAAGGGGAGGAGGCCAGCCCATGTTGTTTGTTGGTAGTCAACATAACATCTAATATAGATGTAGAGTTAGATTTTTCAGCAGCCCCATTAATAGATGGATGAAAAGCCGATGACAGTCCCTGTGTGGACCCAATAAGTTTCAGAAAGTCTCTCCAGAACTTGGCAGTGAATTGCACCCCCCTATCTGAAATAATCTGCTTTGGCGCTCCATGGAGCCGATATATATCTTTGAGAAACATTCTTGCTAGTTTCTTTGCAGAAGGAAGACAGGTTCAGGCAATGAAATGAGCTTGCTTAGAAAAAAGGTCAATCACAGTCCATATTACCGTATTACCCCTACTTTTAGGTAATTCCACAATAAAATCCATGGCAATCTCTTCTCAGGGTTGGGAAGGATCTGCGACTTGCTGCAATAATCTAGAGGGCTTACCTGGATGTTTTTTCATTGCTGCACAAGTTGCACAGCTTTTCACATAATTCTCAACATCTTTCTTTAGCCTTGGCCACCAAAACTGCCGTCGAATTAAATGTAAAGTCTTTAGGTATCCAAAATGGCCTGCTTGTTTGCTATCATGACTGTGTTGGAGGGCCTGAACTTTAAGGGTCTCAGGCAGATAAATTTTTGACCCCTTCCAAGCCAACCTGTCCCGATAAGTCAGTATGGTTTTATTTGCCAGGAACCAGGAATTGGTTTTTAACTCCTCCTTTAGCCTCTTCGTTAATGGGCTATCAGGTTCAGTTGACCTTGCCTGTGATGGGCCCCCTGTAGTTACTTGAGAGATTGATTCTGGCAGCGAAATGATGGAGTTCACAATCTCCTCTTGACAGGTTTTGTACGGGGGCAGCCTGGACAGGGCGTCAGCTAGAAAGTTTTTCCCTCCCAGGATGTTTTTTAGTGTGAAGTTGAAATGATTAAAATATTGCGCCCACCGAACTTGTTTAGGAGATAACTTATGGGGTGTTTTCAGTGCCTCTAGATTTTTGTGATCAGTCCATACTTCAAAAGGCAAGTTGCTCCCTTCAAGGAAATGACACCATGTAAGCAGAGCCCACCTGACCGCGAAAGCTTCTTTCTCCCAGACTGCCCACCTTCGTTCACTGTCCTTTTTGGAGGTGTAGGCACAGGGCTGCAAATCCCCATTTTTGTTCTTTTGCAAAAGAATGGCCCTTACAGCCACATCGCTGGCATCAACTTGAATGATGAACTGTTTTTCAGGATTGGGATGTTTGAGAATGGGTTCTGCTGCAAACAGCTTCTTTAAGTTCTCAAAAGCAGTCTGGCATTCTATGGATCATGGCAGGGGATGGCAGGGTCGCGGATTCCCCCTGTTTTTCCCCATTTTTAACAGTTCAGTAATTGCAAAGCAATCTCAGCAAAGGAGGGATTAATTGCTGGTAGAAGTTTGCGAATCCCAAAAAACTCTGGAGTTGTTTATGGGTCCATGGAGGCTGCCATTCTAACACAGCTTTCACTTTAGCCAGATCCATCTCAATGCCTTCACTGGAAATCCTATATCCTAGATAATCCAGGCGTGTCTGATAGAAATCACATTATGAGAGCTTAGCGTAAAGTTTAATGCTCAGCAGTTTTCTGAGCACTTCACGTACTAATTTGACATGCTCCTCCATGGTCTCTGTGTAGATGAGGATGTCATCAAGGTAAACTAAAACTCCTTTATACAGGTGATCATGCAGTACTTGCTTAATCAATTGCATGAACACAGTAGGGGGCCCCTGCAGGCTGAAAGGCATAACATTGAACTGGAAACTCCCCAAGGGGCTGTTAAAAGCCATTTCCCACTTGTCTCCTTCCTTGATTCTTACTCGGTAATACACCTCACTTAGATCTAATTTGGTAAAAACATTTCCTTTTGCCAAATGAGCTAACATATCCTTCATCAAGGAAAGGTGGTACATATTCTCCACGCTGACACAGTTTAACCCTTTAGTCAATGCACAGCCTTATTGACCCATCTTTATTTTCCTTAAACAGCACTGAGGGGCTATCCAGGATTTTGCTGGCTAAGTTCTTATCAATGTATATTCTTAGTTCTTTCAGTTCTCGGGGGGTTATTGAATACATTTTTAGCTTAGGTAATTTGGCTCCCAGTAAAATCTCAATGGCACAGTCAGTGGTTCAGTGGAGGGGGGGGCAGGACATCACATTCCGCCTCGCTGAATGCTTTTGCTAAGTCTCTATATTCACTTGAGATGATTGGTTTTCCTGTCAGGGAACTCACAGCAGTTTTTGAGGTCTCCAGGGGTTGCCCTTGGCTCTCAGCTGGGTTACTGATTGGTCCCATTGCTAATCTTAAAGCCCTCACTCCATTCTCCCACCAGATCATAGGGCACCATTTGTCAAGCCAAGGCAACCCCAGAATCACTGCTTCTGTCATTTTGGGGATCATCACAAAACGGATTAACTCCCAATGCTCCTCTATCTCTAGGTGCACTAGTTCAGTTAAGTGGGTGGCCGGGGCTCCTTCTATGAGAAATCCATCAGCCTGCTTGAACCTCATGGATAGAGGCAGTAATTTTGCCCTAATGTGCAGTTTTAGTACGGTAGGGAGATTGATCAAACATTGGGTACATCCTGAATCAAATAAAACGTTCAAATCCATTTGAGCCCCTGATTTTGGCACCAGTAGTTTGGCCGAAAGGGAAAAAGGTGGGATAGGTTGACTCACCATCGAGTCGTCTTCCCCAGTGTCATCACTGTCGTATGGATCAGGTGTGGCAGGCATTCTGCTAGTTCCTCTTGTTTCTCCTGGGGAGGAGAGGTGACTTATACGGCTTGCCCCTGGCTGACCCAATTCGACTTTTCTCATGCTGGCTGAGGTTGTCTCTTTGGCTTTGTGGGAGCTGTGGTTGCACTTTTCGGTGGAGAAAAAGGAACCAGACAGTCTGCAGCTTGATGCCCAAGTTGTTCACACCTGAAGCACTTGATTTGAGATCCAGTGGAAGCTCTAATGGATCCGCTCATCGTGGCAGGTGGGAGGTGTTGTGACGGTGGATGTTGCACCAGATCTTGCCTTGGTCGGGGTCCTGAAACAGCAGGCTTGTGGTACCGGGTCAGTTCAATGTCCAAATTTGTAGCCAAATGGTACCAATAATGGAGTTGATCAGGATTCCCCCTGCAGATGCACATCTGAAACAGATTGCGGTCCAGTCCCGCTTTGAAGTAGTGGATCAATGACTGTTCAGGCCACTGCCTGATCCGTACCACCACTCTTCAAAATTCTTCTACGTACTCTCTCGCAGGCCGACCCCTTTTCGGCTTGTACTGCCTGGGATTCATTTTCAAATCTGGCTCTCAGTCCACATGTGAATAGATCAAAATTCCATAGCTCTTGGGCCTGCTCCTCACATAAGGCAGCCATCTACTCCGCAGCCTCCCCTTTCAAATTTGTGGCTATGAAACCAGTCATTTGGGCTTCGTCTAAATAAGCCTGGTTGTAATGATTTACATGACACCACACCTGGTTCTGGAAAATAGTCACTTTCTTGGGGTCTCCATCAAAAGTGGGCTTGAGGTGGATCTTGAGGTGGCTTTGCAGGACAGCAATCCCAGAGAGCCTGCAGTAAGCCAGGCAACTGGGGTTGGGGTTGCTGAAATACCCCTCTGCGGAAGACACTTGGCAGTGCCCTGGACTGGCAGGACACCGATGGTGATCAGGATTGGCACTGTGCCAGTAAGGGTTGGGACCAGCTGGGTGTTGGTGGCAATCTGGACTGGCTGGATGCCACTGGTGTTCAGGGCTGGCGTGGCACTGATAGCAGTCAGGGCTTATTGGGCATCGATGCCGGTCTGGGGTAGTGGGGCATCAACATTGATCGGGGCTGGTAGAATGCTGGTAATAATCAGGACTAACCTGTCAGGTTCAGTCCGGATTGATGTGGTGACGGTAGCAGTCAGGACTCTGCCAGTGCACTGGGCTCGAAGTTAGGCCAGGCTTCGGCAGTGGGGAGGTGGCCCGTTCCCCCACTATGGGACTGGGACTTCATTGGGGTGGCAGAGGCTCACAGGACTAATTGTCTTCTCGCCCACCTGAGATCACTTGGCATGTGGCCTGTCCTTCACCCATCTCCAACCTGTCAAACAGCTCCCTCAGATGTTCCACCGAGTGGCTGTGGATCGCAGTTAGATACTTTCACTCTCCAGACTCGTCCCAAGCAGCCAGTCATTTTGCTTTCATTGTTACAGGTGAATGGAAACCCTGCGATGAGATCAGCGTGTTCTTAAGCAGTAGGGCAGCTTCTGACCACCAGGTCCCTCTGATGACGATTGCTTTCTCCTCTGAGTCAGCTTCTCCAATGGGACTTCACTGGCCTTTGGTCTCACTCTGGCTGTCAGGACCACACTCTCCACCAAAGTAGCAGTCTGCATCCCATCTGCTGACACCACTCCTAGGCTTCAGATTGATTCCCCTTTCTTTTCCATCTCTGCATCTTCCCTGAGTATTTGTCATCCTCCCAAGGTTTGGGTAGGTTACCGGGGCTCGGGACCCCATGGATTAGTGAATTTTGGAGTCTTGGTTTAATGTCATGGTTCAGATAGATGAGACCAGTAGAAATAAGAACTCTGAGGCATTTGCTTTCTTCAAAGAACACATTTAATGGCTACATAGAATTGGTACGAAAAAGGTGAAACCAAGACTGAAAGTCCCCCCCCCCCCATGTTTACAATGTAACAAGTTGAACTTCCCACCCCTGTAATATGTCATAAATTTCAATTTCCTACTTTGGCGGACTTTCCAGCAGAAGCTCCAGCCCACCAAAACTCCAGCCCACCAAAACTCCAACCCACCAAAACCAAGGTCCCAACAGGAAAGTTATTGTTATGACTAACCTAGAAAAATACATTTCCCCCTCCCATTGTTGTGGCAACCGAAAACGAAGTGAAAATGGCTGCAGACAGAATCGTTTGAAAGTTGGACTTCCGGTTTGTGATGCGGTTGCCATGGATTTCTAGAAGGCGAGCTCTGTCTTCAGTTTTGCTTTGCTGGGGGACCCTGGAAAGGGTCGAAAGTTGCCCTGTAGGGGCGACCAGCAAGGAGGGGATCCCTGCTTGATCGCAAGAGGGCAGTAGCCCTTCTGTTCGATCCAGGGTAGCCCTCCAAACTGGCAGACGAAAAGCTGGCCATAGCAATATGACTTGTCACTAGGCTGCAGACAGCCGAAGTCACACTTATCACCAGGCAATTATAAAGCTGCGTGGATGAGACTGGGTGAGATCTACCTCTCTTAAATCCTAACTATCTTTTTTACCTGCATAAGCGGCTTAAAATACTTTTCCCCCTGTGGAGAGGGAAGGGGGATTTTACCCCTCCCTCTAGAAACAGTGGTGACTGATCCAGGGGAGTTTAAAACGTTGCAAGAATAACTTGATCCTAATTGGAATTTTATTTTTTAAAGTTTGTGGACTAAAAGATTTTCTGTTCTTATTGAAGATCTGGGTTGTTACTTATAAAAAAGAAGCAAAACTGAAAAGATTATAAAAACTTTGTATTTAAAAGAAAACTTTAAATGGTAGGGGTGACATTTTGTGGCTAAACCTGATATTATAATTTGTTATTCCTTAAAAGAGACTCAGCCAACAGCCCAGACAATAGATAACATTTATGTAACCTTGAAATATCAGCTGTGAGAAGCTCAGCTGTATTCCATACTCAGTGACAATTTTTTTTTTGCATTCTCTGATTGTAAAGCGTTTAACCTAATACACTACTAAGAGAATATGGATGAAGATCAGGAACAGATTCTCTTTATGTTGAAAGAAATTCATCAAACTATTCTTACAGCTACTGATGAAATAAGAGGTTACAGAAAAGAACAAGATGTCAGCCCAGATATACGAACTCAAACTTTGACTACAACTAAAAAAAATCAACTAAACAGAATATAACAGAAAAAGTGGAACAATTAAATATTATGACAGAGGATTCAACTGATCAACAAATACAGTCAATGGAAAACCCAGAAAAGGGACTGACAATATGGAAAAGGGAAAAGACTTTCTATATAAATCAGAAGAAACCTGAGGATTGAGAAGAAGAACAGACTGAAGAGAAGATGAACAGTTCAGGACAATTACGTCGAGATGGAAAAATATAGAGACGATTTGTTAGTCCTCCCAAAAAAATGGTGACCGGATGGTTTTTTCTACGTCAAACAATATACATAACAACACAGGGAGATTTATTTGATCACTTAAAAGCATGGACATGGAAGACGATTTGGCAAAGAAAGAAAGCTAGACTGAAGAAAATTGGGATTTTGACTTATTAGTGAGAATTAAAATAAAATATATTCAAATAGATAAGTTGTGTACTTTGAATATTAGTTATTGTTATGAATTGAGATAAAACATTGGTCATTTAAAACTTGGAAGTATAAACATTAACAGTTAAACTTCAACATTGATTTGCTTATAAAGATTAAATGTAAAGGTAATTAAGATATATATATATAAGCTAAAAATGTATCGATGAATGTAATAAATATGTTCTTATTTAGCAGTAATAATAAAAATTATTAACTTAAATATGAGATAGTAGATGTTAAGAGAAAAAGAGAGGAAGTATTAAATGTTGAAATAAGAGAAATTTTGGTTACTATATATAAGATATTTGGAAATTATCAGAAAATAAGAATATTATATTGTATTATTAATTAGTTGATGTAAGATGGTGAGAATTCAAATAGGTAAGACATGTATCCTGAACATTAGATCTTGTGATGAATTGTTATAAAGGGAATTGGGGTTATTTAAAACTTGGAAATTATAAATATTAAACGTTAAATTTAAATATTAAGGGGAAACTAAAAATTGGGAAAAACTAACCAGGACATTGAATGTCTAAAATGATTGAATATTAAAACAACTAGGATATGTATAAAGTAAAAATTACTGATAAATGTAAGAAAGTTATTTTTACTTAATTGATATAATAAGAATTGTACTAATTTAAATATGAGACAGTAAATACCAAAGGGAAAAGAGAGGAAATATTTAATGTAATAATTTGAGACCTGTACTAAAGATATTTGTATGTTATTGAATTATTGACCAACTCAGCCGCCACATTGCTTTTCAAATATTTAAATGCAAAACTAAAAAACCAATAACATTTTCTAAAAAAAAAAAAAGAATCGTTTGAAAGTTGACACATTGTTTATAGTTTTAGTTATAATGGAAATGACCTGGGGGAATGGAGGAAGAAGTGCATGCAAAAGATATCTCAGTATCTTATACACTAGGCAGGGGTCCTCAACCTTGGCAACTTTAAGACTTGTGGACTTCAACTCCCAGAATTCCTCAGCCAGCTTTGCACTTCCTCTTCCTTTACTTTTACTTTCCAGAAAACTAGGAAGGATCCTCTAGTGTAGGGGTCCTCAACCTTGGCAGCTTTAAGACTTGTGGACTTCAACTCCCAGCTTTGCTGGCTGAGGAATTCTGGAAGTTGAAGTCCACAAGTCTTAAAGCTGCCAAGGTTGAGGACCCCCTACACTAGAGGATCCTTCCTAGTTTTCTGGAAAGTAAAAGTAAAGGAAGAGGAAGTGCTTTGAGATTTATAAGACAGGAGAAGGAGATAGCTTCCACTGATTTCTGTAGAGCAGTAATAGTAATGTTTGGGGGTTTTTTGTTTTGTTTTTTTAAAAAACCAAGATATCTTCATTTGTGATTTAACCAGGGATATCTGAAGGGTGTAGTCAGTGGTGGGATTCAGCCAATTCACACCACTTCAGCAGAACTGGTACCTAATTTTTTGTTGCCCAGGCCCAGAATGGACTTCCAGAAGCGGCATCCACACAGAGAACCGGCTGTTCACATATTTGAATACCACCACTGGGTGCAGTAAAAATGTCAAGAAAGGAGCGGCAATGCTGTGATCAAAGCTCTGTCTGTTTTCCAAGATGATAAAAATACTTTTAGAAGACTTTATTTTATCTTCTAATAAAGAAGACTTTGTGTTCATGAATAAAGATCAACGTGGGTTTTTACCCCAGACATTTGAAAGATAACATTAGAAATGTATTTGACATTGTGGAATATACAGTATAAAACATCATAAAGGAAAGCAATCTGTATTGATCTTCCTAGCTGAAGAAAAGCCTTTGACAATTTGAACTGGATTTTCTTGTTTAAAATTTTGGAAGATGAATGGACTTTGGTGAGCATTCTATTAAATTTATACTTCGCAAAAGGCACAGATAATCATAAATGGAGAATTAATAAAAGTTTAAGAGATACTGAAAGGGACAAGACAAGGATGCCCCTTGTCACCATTGTTATTCATCTTTGGAAGTATTCAAGAGACATAAGGCAAGATAAAATAATTTCTGGAGAGAGGGTGACAAAGGAAACATATGAATTAAGGGCATTTGCAAATGATTAGGTGATAATTCTGAAAAATTCTTTGAAAAGAACAGAAATATTAGGGGAAATTAAAGGATATATAAGTGTTGCAGAATATGGAATAAACCCAGACTTTTCCTGAAAATGCCTTTATAAGCCTTAGCACCAGAAATAATTTATAGAAAAGAAACAGCAAGCAAAGAGGGATAGTTAATTTAGTGCGGGTTGTTACAACAAAAGCATGGAGAATATAAGATGAAATAAGAGATTAATTGACTGCAGTTGGATTTAGTTTTCAATGGTTTTTATATGCAGAGTTAAGAGAAAGATTTAAAGTAGATAACAGAACATTTATAAGCAGTGCTTTTTTTGTAAAAAAAAAAAAAAGGTGCCGGAACTCACACACATCATACAACCCGCCTTGTCTACCCTACAAGGTTTACCTTTGTAGTTGAAAAAAAAAACCCTTAAATTTTTAGTGTATCTAAAAGACTAGGATTTTGTTCAAGGTAAGTTAATATTATTAATGTTACCATGCACTGTGTGGCTTTAAATTACAAGAAGGCATTTTATTAATCTTTTGGGACATTTACCGCTGGCATATCCATTTAGTTTAATGAGTGGAAATGTCAGCTTTCTATGTGGAATGAAATTGGTCCAATAAAACAAAATTTGGTTGCTTGTAAAAGATTGAACTTTTTTAAAGAAGTTGTCAAACAAGGTGGAAAAATTTACATTTGGAATTTAATATGGATATTGACTTGAAACAAATTAAAGTTGAAACTTTGTCAGTGAGCAGATTACTTTTAATTTACCTTTAAGTTAAACCCAATTTTATAAATAGATCTGATTAAACCTCATACTGTAGGTCTACCTTTACATCTGACCAATACATAATATATATTATTATTAATAATAATACCTCCAAATCACAAGACATTGGCTTTATTCTTATTCTTCCCCTCTGCAATTTGAATATAAAGTATAAAAGACTAAAAAGAGATTTTCGTAGACATCCCAGCCTTAGAACTACCCGAGGAACCGAAATAGTAAAGTTTCGCTGTTGGGCAAGCTTCCACTCCAGCCGCCTTTCTTTCCTCTCGCTTCGCCTCTTTTTAACCTCACACCCCAACTTCTGTAAGGGAAGGCAAAGGACTCACTCACCCTCTCGTGAAAGATGGCCTCCATGTTTATGTGTCTCCCACTGCCACCATCGGCTTCCACACCACATGGTCCGACCCAGCCAATCAAGCCACGCTCTGGCTGTGGTGCTCCGGCACCTCATGGCTCCTCCTAGAGGAGGCAGACAGCACTGGAGGGGATCCCACTTGCACCGTACCACCAGCGGGGCATTTTCAAAAACAAACGAGGATAGGAAGGGAAACAATAAGAAAAGAACGCAACTCTGGAAAATCCATCAAAAAAAGGTGCCGGAACTCTGTTCCAGTGCGCTCTATGACAAAAAAAGCCCTGTTTATAAGTGAACAGAATTTGAAACTAAACTATGAACAAACCATGAACATAGTAGTGGTGGTGAAGATTTATTAAATTTGTTTATACTTTGGATGAAAGTTGGAAATTATTTCTTTACATATTTCTTTTATTATATTCTTTTCTTCTGATTCTCTCTCTCTCTGTCTTTATATTTTTTACTCTCAAAGGTGCTTTTTCAAAAGGCAACTGGACTGTTTTTTCTTTGAAGAAGAAGACGCTTCACATCTCTTGTGATAAACTGAGACAGTGGTGGGATTCAAATATGTGAACAACCGGTTCTCTGTGTGGATGCCGGTTCCGGAAGTAACAAAAAATTAGCTATCAGTTCTGCTGAAGTGGTGTGAACCAGCTGAATCCCACCACTGAACTGAGGCAGCTTCTTGGATAAGAAGTGAAAAATCTTATTCTTCTTTCTCAAGTTGTGTTTTGAAAAAACACCTTTGAGACAACTATGACCTGGATGACTGAGAATCTTCATAGACATTTTTTTACTCATTTCTATTCCATTTTCTTTGTTTAAGATTGTATTAAATTTTACTATTTAATCATGTTTTAAAATAAAAGTTTATTAAGTATCCTATATAATATGATAAAATAGACTAAGAACTTTGGATGTAATATACTGATGGAACAAAGGGAAAATGTGTGGCTGAAAGAATTGAAATTTACATTATGCTATAATTTAAAACAGAACTTTTAAAGTGTAAAATATAAATGCAC
The DNA here is from genome assembly GCF_001527695.2 of Protobothrops mucrosquamatus. NCBI lineage: Eukaryota > Metazoa > Chordata > Lepidosauria > Squamata > Viperidae > Protobothrops > Protobothrops mucrosquamatus. Next base: position 229,836 of record NW_015386547.1, read on the forward strand.
TTGTAATTGCTGTTAAGATTGGAAACTGCTTCGTATAACTTTTCTTTTCTATTTCTTTGTTTGTACCTTTTTCTCTTATTACTTTACTTTATTTGTCTTACTTTATTTTTCAAAAAAATCTATATTTTTATTCTTTTAAAATTATTTAATTATCTCTCTATATATCTCCACCTGTTTTATATATGTTTTGCACATGCAAGG
>NW_015386547.1:232279-235080 GCF_001527695.2 Protobothrops mucrosquamatus
GGGGGGGATAGATATGCAGACTTTCTAGAAGATGGAAGATCTGAGGGCATTGGGCCTCCATCGTGGTCCCCTGAGCAGATGGCCACACATACAGTACATCTTTTGGTTCAGAACTGGATTGGAAATAAATGAAATCATTTTTAAAACTGGAGAAAAATAAGTTCTGAATCCAAGAACAACTGAATGGTGAAGATGGAGAGGGAGAAGGATCACTTAGATAAATTGTTGTTCTAATGCTATTTAAGATCAACTGCTATTTCAGCTTATCTTTATGTTTATTTTTAACACTGGGAACCAGGAGTTTCTTCAAATAGATTGAAATACTTAAATTCATGTACTTAACTAGGTTAAGATCTAATGGTGCCATTTGTAGCACTAACTCACTTTGTAGCACTTAACTTGTGCTAAGAAAACACAAGTAATTATTTATTTATATGATGCTTTTAATGAATAAGGCATTAATGAATCCTGTTTTCAAGGCTACCACTTAAGGTTGTTGTTGTTGTTGTTGTTGTTATTATTATTATTAGCCACATTTATTTTACTAATACTGAAGTAACTGAGTTTTTGACTGCATAGTCTCAAGGTCAAAGCTATTTCTTTTCGACATACATAGAGTGAAGTTGCAGTAAAACTCTTCCAGACATCAAAACTAAAATAAATAAACAAACAACCTTAAAAGTTGGGTGACAGGGGCAAGAGAGAATCAAGCAATCTCTTCTTTTTAATTCATTTTTTTCATAGCCCATTATTTTGTTATTCTTATCCTGTGCATGCAATGTCACTAAAATTAGAGAAAGTGAAATTTTGCCATTCTGTGACATGAACCACTGGCACAAATGGATAGGATCCCAAGGGAAAACATGCAGTAAATTTTATTGATGTGGTTTTCCTGCATTGAAATGTTTTGCTGAAAATTTGCATCAAGGTCAGAGCAAGTTTGTTACCGCATGTTTTCCCCGGACCATATAGGGGACTTTTATTAGAAAAAAAGAGAACCAGTATGGTGTAATGATTAAGGCATGGGAGTTCTAATCCCATTTTAGGCATAAAGCCAGCTGGATGACCTGAGCCAGTCACTGTCTCTCAGCCCTAGAAAGAAGGCAATGGGAAATCACTTCCAAAATCCTGCAAGAAAATTACAAGGATTTGTCCAGGCAGTCACCAAAAGTAAAAAAAAACAGACTCAAAGTCGTATGCATATGTGCATACACACCTTAGGAAAAAAAGGTGTGTGTGTGTGTGTGTGTGTCTTAATTTTTCCTGTCTCTGGACTGCTATTATTGCCATTAGAGTCTCTTGTCTCATACTAGTTGCAGTCCTTCATCATTAGATTTGGTGCTCTGTTTTTACAAATTCTACTTCAGAGAGGGTTTTTTACTGCACCCTTCTTAACCAATACTTCCTTAGGAGGAACATTTCTTTGGCCAAATTGTTACAGGATCTTTTACAAGGCTTGCGTTTGTTCCTTATTTGATGCCTCTAATTTTAGTTCTAATTATAATAAATATTACACACACACAGAGTCAGTCTTGCTACTTCAAATATAAAACGATGGTTATTTGCAACTTGAGAGGATTGATCAGAATGGGACTTCCTTAGCAGCCATGCTAGTTCTCCCATTTGAGGATGCTGAGAATATTTCACTTTAGAGACAGCAAAATCATTTGCAGAACACTTTAACTGCTAAATAAATATTTTACTGGCAACTTCTGAAGCATCATAAATGCAGTCAATATAAACAAAACAATGTGGAAACAAGTTAAGTTTAAGCGACTGCTGGCTAATTCATTGTGAAACAGGACTCTGGTTTGCATCAGGCAACATATTAGCATTTGGAAATTCTGTTTTCTTCCCACTTTAATAAGCAAATATTCTTAGTTTGTTTGCTATTTCTGCCAACAAAAAGCACATTAAGTCTGCAGGCCATGTGATGCAGCTGGAAAGCACTTAACTAAGTGCCAGTTATTAGGCTCACTCTATTGTCATTAATTTTAAAATTGTGAACATTACTTGTAAAAGGTGATGGATATAGAGACCCAGAGTGTATGGTGGGGCAATTGTCTTTTTGGCAATGGAACAAAAATGCCATGTGCTGTGGTAGCATAAGCATATTCCATTTTTCCTGCAATTCTTTCATGGTGACTCATTTTTCTAAATACACCCACATGTGGTAAATTCCAATCACGTGAAAATCATCTGTGCTGTCTCTCCCCCCCCAGAGTATTTTGAACTTTATTAGGTTTTCTTTTTACCACAAGAGGGCACATATTTGTTCAGGAACTACACATGCACTATCTCAGCCCTCCTTTAATTGAACTGGTTAGCAGGAGGTTCATACTTGTGAAAGGCTTTGTATAGACTATGTACCTGGATAAATTCTGAATGTTATATATGCAAGAAATGTGTCTTATGTGTAAATTCTAGTCTCTAAAACTTAGGTTATATGATCAAAGATTTCCTTCATGATTGTTTTCTTCTATTTATTTGGACATTTGGGCTAAATTTTCTTCTTACTTGACAACGTTTTGTGCAAAATTCTTCTTATAGTCATATCTTAGTTTGTTTATTTGCATCTTAGTAAATGGATTGTCAGTCATATCAAGTTGAACATCTTCATTATCAATGGTAAAAAGAAGGCCCAGCTTATTTTTTTCATACACAAAGATGTCCAATTATCATTGGCAAACATGAGATGAATCACAAAGAATCTGCTTAAATGATTCCTTCCTTCCTTCCTTCCTTCCTTCCTTCCTTCCTTCCTTCCTTCCTTCCTTCCTTCCTTCCTTCCTTCCTTCCTT
>NW_015386547.1:238339-327524 GCF_001527695.2 Protobothrops mucrosquamatus
CAAGTTGAACATCTTCATTATCAATGGTAAAAAGAAGGCCCAGCTTATTTTTTTCATACACAAAGATGTCCAATTATCATTGGCAAACATGAGATGAATCACAAAGAATCTGCTTAAATGATTCCTTCCTTCCTTCCTTCCTTCCTTCCTTCCTTCCTTCCTTCCTTCCTTCCTTCCTTCCTTCCTTCCTTCCTTCCTTCCTTCCTTCCTTCCTTCCTTCCTTCCTTTTCCCATATACTTTTCACACCCCTCTTCCTCATTCTCCAACCTGGCAGCAACCACTTATTTCCTTGTCTTTGCTTTAGCAAAAGTCAACACCATGTTAATCCATTTACTTTACTTGTGTGAGACTTGCTGGGAAAAAGTCAGTAGGGAAGCCAGTAGGAAGTTGCAAGTCCAAGGCTAGCATGCAGGAAAGTGACTGCTGTCAGGTGGGGAGGAAGGAAGGGGATGTGAGGAGGAAGGGGGTGTGAAGGGGCGTCCAGGGAAGGAAAGAAAGAAGGAAGGAAGGAAGGAAGATTTTGAATGCTCCCTGCCAGCTTCCTATAAGGAAATTGCTCCCCATCTATCTCCTTTTTGCTCATCCAAGGTCATCTCTTGGTTTTAGGTAAGGATTTTTTCTGAAATGATGACCCAATGGGCAATGGATTGTCTAGTATAATGTTGAATTTTTGCTGAAGCAAAGTTAAGACTTTCTTCTTAGCTGTTCCCTTTGTCTGTCCTTTGCCACTTTTGAAGTGCCTGCGAAAGATCCAATTTCTGGGATAATGTTTCTCAACTTAGACATTTTTAAGATGTGTGGACTTCAAATCCCAGGATTCTTCACCAGCAAGGAAGATGAGTTCTACTAAATTCTCTCCCTCCTACTATGTGGAGCCATTGCAACATCAGAAAAAAAAATATCACCCTAAACTTCATAATGTTCTCGTAGGGGGAAGGTGGATAGGATGGGCCCAATTAAGCATCATCATTGTTTCATTCCGTCAGGCAGGCACTTGCATTTGAAATCATCTCTTTGTGGTGCCTTCTAGATAAACCATCTATGTAAGGGTGAACTGTCAGATCTTCATGGTAGGCCAGGTCAAGAAAGAGAGACTGCACGTGTTGTAAGGATGCAGCTTTATTATTGCATACTATATTAGCAATCTTGAAAATCTGTCCAGACCTTTGCCACTCTTTTTAAGGGCCACAAGGACAAAATGGACTATTTCAAATTTCTTCTACATAGGGCTGAGCAACCATTTCACCTTTTCTACTTTCTTCCAGGATAAAGTATAAGTGATCTTTTTTATGCCACCTTTATTATTTTTATAAATAACTCAAGGCAGTGAATACACCTGATATTCCTTTCTCCTTTTGTTTTCCCCATAACAATAACAAGAACCCTCTGAGGTGAGTTGGGCTGGGAGGAAGTTACTGGCCCAAAGTCACCCAGCCAGTTTTTCCATGTCTAAGGTGGAACTAGAACTCACAGTCTCCTAGGCCAGCACTTTAGACCAGACCAGACTGGTCTATTTCTTGTGTTCCCAAACCCAAGAAAAGTATCAAAGTTTGTACTATGCTGCAGTAAAAACACTATATGTAATAGTAATGAAGAACACATTGATTTGCCATCTGAGGCCACATTTGGTATTTTGTGAGCTGTGGTTCATATATAGAAGTGGAGACCATTTTTCCTCATGTGTGGGATATAATTCAATTGCATATGAGTCATTTAATGTATACCACAGTTCCTATGATTTCATTTTTCTTTTTCTGCATGTAATATGGTTAAAGAAAAAAAACCTTCTATTTTATGGGGTGAAAAAAGATTATTCCCCCCTTACCACCCACCCTACACACCATATTTGAAGAATGATTGAAAACATCAGAAGAATGTTGCATTGTTCAGGAAAAATGAACAGGCATTTAGTTTGTTTATAATATATTTTCTACAGATGTGATTCAGAATATATTCTCACTATGGCTGAAATGAAACCAAAAAATCACTTTTGAATTGCCTTAAGAATCTGCATAAGTACAATTTAATTTTAATTGACAAGAGCTATTAATTGAATACATATACTGGGATTTAGGAGAAACTGAAGAAAGGAAAAGAAAGGGAAGGGAAGAAAAGGGAAGGGAAGGAAAGGGAAGGGAAGGAAAGGAAAGGAAAAGAAGACTGCAAATGACTTTTAATAAGGATTCAAAAAACCTAATTAAAAACCCCAAAACAATCTAAATATAAAAATTATATATTTACCAGGTGTGACAAACCCTGGATTTTCTTGGGGGGGGGGAGGGGTGACTTGACATGGCATACTTAATTATTTTTATTTCATACTGAGTGATCTCTCTTTCAAAGAACCCTTTCAGCTAATTAAATTTATGATATCACAGATAGAGGAATTAGCTTGATGGGCAAACCAACTGTTAGTATCCGCCCAAAAGCTGATTTTTAGGCATTCTCCACATTCTATAAAATGTAACATAGTGTTCAAAAAAAAGAAAAGGAGAAAATACAGCAGTAAAACCATATCCAACTAAGAGACCTAGAAAACCTCTCTCCATCTATTTTCTATACAATGAAATCTGAACAGATTCTCAAACTAATCTTTTTCAGATAGTTATAAATTAAATTAGACTGATTGTGTTGATTTTATTTGGAATTCTGTATGTGATTATTAAGGCCTGGAGGAATGTTGTCCATGGAGTCACGATGGGTCGGACTCGACTTCGCAACTAACAACAACAAAATGTGATTATTAGTTTCCTTTGTTGTTCTGTATGTGATATTACTTTAATTTGTTGTTCTGTTTTTCTCTTTCCCAATATACTTATTTTTACATCTAAATGTTTTGCTGTATTGATTTAACAAAGAAATTTTTCATTAAAACTTTCATCACATGCAAAGTTATATAATCACACAACTATGCTTTATTCTTCAGGATTGGCATAAGATTTGATTCATTTTGTATAGTACTGTTAGCTTTGGGCAAGAATATCCAAGGCATCTTCCTTTTTATTTTTGCCATTGCTGAGCTAAAAGAAAAATGTCTTGGGTAGAATGGCTAAGAATTCCTCAGCTACTCCAGTACAGAGTGTTGGGAAATTCAGGCTTTCTGTTGGCAGCCTCTCAAAAATCTTTTACTGAATTGGAAAAAGGTATAAATTACCATCTCTCCCATTTTTGTAGCAACCAGGCAGATTACAACTTCACAGATTTGTTGGATTCATTTTTTTTTGTTATAAAAACAAAAAGTTCAGTAGTTATACCAGTACTGAAGTAGAGATTCTCTTAATATCTATCTAATAATCTATGATTCTTGCCTTCTTTAAAATATACATACATAGACACACACAAAATCACTACAGTAATGAAACAAATCTCGTATTTTTAAAGTCAACATGGCTGCAAAACTCTGAATAAGCACCATGATCATCTGGACTTTGAAGCTTAGATATAGCAGGCCTATACCTTATTAAACTTCTTCATTGAGGAAGATGGTACACCAGATGAAGCATAAGGCCTGCTATCAGGAAAATTAAGTTGTAATCAGAATCACGACACAACTTATCCTTGTAGCACAGGACCGTGATTGTGGTTTCTGATCCTGATATAGTGGTTCAGCTACCAGCTCAAAAGAACATGTCTAGTGATGCCAAATAGAAAACTGAAATTTAAAGATGGAAAAACAACTCCAATATATCATTATACACATATTGACAGCAGCCCGCATAGTATATGCCCAGTGTTGGAAGGGTGAAAACATACCTACAAACGATATGATTACCGTATATACAAAATTCTTGAATGTGCGGAAATGAATAAACTTATGCTAGAATTAAAAGACAAGGAGGCAACAGAATTTTATGAAATATGGAACAAATGTTATGATTGGCTAGAACAAAGAAAGAAAAAGACATGATTACTGATGTAAATAAATTGTAAATAATATATATGAGATGCATAACACAGTTCTGTTAAAGGAAAAAATGTATTTTTCAGTTTTATTTTTGTTGTATAGTGAAAAAAGGAAAAAGAAAAATTAAAAAGAAAAAAGAAAACTGAAGGAGAAAGAAGTTGCTTGGGAAAAATCCAAGGTGATCATCTAATTGTCTAATTATTCATTCCTTCCAAGTAGCCCACTTTCTGAGTTAATACTAACACCATTAACTCTGATACTAGAACCACATCTGGGACAACTTTTTCTTGTAGCTTTTCCAAGCCTTTCCTGATTACTGTATCTGAAAGGCTGACTTCTTGCATCTGACCATGTCTTACTGCTCTATGATCTCCATCTTGAATATAGAATTTTGTGGACCTTGAGCCCCGACAATGTCTTTGGATAATGATTATACCATACCAATTATGGATTGTTTGAAGGCATTGTGAAGTCTTTGGGATAGAACAACTTACTTATAAAGAAGATTTAAAATGTGGTATTATTTGACAACCCTTATCAGTAGGAATTTGGACCTCTGTCCCACTAAATAGTGCCATTCCATACCAATTTTCCATCAGGAGTTGATATAAATAGGCCTTGATAGTTTGAAATTTCTCCCCATGAGTACTTGGGAAAGTGACAGAGAGATTGCTTGAAACAATCTGAATCTAGGCAAAGAGCTACAAGTTTAGCTGGAATTCGTTAATGAGTTAAAGTAGAAGCAGCCTGGGGAAGCAAGCAGGGAGGAAAAGGACAAGTCCACCTTACTACATCTGGCAGATTGTTAGAGGATTAGCAGTTACTCTAATTGCATCCACAAGACTCAGCTTCCAAACTGTAAATTTTCTTGAATTTGAATAAACAAAAATTAGAAAGATCCTATCGGTTTCTGATAGTTTCTTGTTACAATAACACAGGCCTGTGAAAAGACCTTCTCTAAACCCAGGAAAGTAGGATTATCTTTCACTCTTTGTAACAATAGGACTAAAGTTGGTGATAGAGTCTGAAAGGTTGTTGCAAATGCTTTATTGCCTGTTTGTGAACTTTCTACCCGCATAAATTCTTTAGAGTTTCTATGAGATAGTGGTAGAATGTCTTCCTTCAACATTCCCAATGCTGGGAATTTCTGCTGGATTCCATTAAGTAATTCAGTGGTACACTCCATGATCTTCTGATCAAAGTTCCCAGATTCATTCATGAGGATCCTTGTAAAGGATTAATAGCAACTTAAGAACCTATTTAACTACAAAGCAGTAGACAAGGTGCACAACTTATTTACTTTTAGATTAAGGGAATTACTGGTATTTCTCTGCCCTACCCATCTCTGCAAACTTCCAACTTTATTTCTTTACTCAAAGCCCAAACCATCTACCCTAATCCTCTTCCTCTATTCCAACAGAAATGAAAATATTCTTATCACTAATTTAACGTAAAGACCCATTTCATGGTTATATAAGGAGCCTTTCCTAACCAAGCTGGCCAACAAAGTTGAAATTTGTTAAACCAACACATTTGGAGGGCACCTTGTTAAGGAAGAAATCTGCTCTCTGGAACAGCATTTCCCCCTCCCAAATTTGTACAGCTCCCACCCCTATAAGGGCTCCACAAAATTTTGAAAATATGGCTGTGCTCCCAGAACTGAGATGAGGGTGTTTGTAGAGTCCCCACACCTTTTTGGTGAGTAAAGCACTGTATGTTTTGTCTAGGTTCACATATTTTCTATATCTAAATAAATAAATAAGCAGGAATTATTAAGATCAAGGATCCAATCTGGATCAGTCACTGGGACGAGGAATTTAGTCTTCTGAGCTTTCAGACTCATGCTGCAGCCATTCCTAATTCAAAATGGTGAGAGATAAGTTCCCTAAGGATGGGCTCCAGCAAGAGTCTGGAAGCTTGGAAGATTAAACCTCTGGTCCCAGTAAACAACCCAGATTGGATCCTGCAACATTATCCTGGGACACATATATTTGCCTTCATTTGTATTATGATCAACCTCTTCTCTGCTGACATGTAACATCTAATAATAATAATAATAATAATAATAATAATAGTAAAGTTGGAAGGGACCTTGAAGGTCATCTAGTCCAACCCCCTGCTCAAGCAGGAAACCCTATACCATTTCGGACAAATGGCTGTCCAGTCTCTGGCATTGCCAACTTCTAAGATTTGGTTTTTTGTTTTTTTACTTCCCAGTTTAGGCTATTGGTAATCTCCCATCCGTGTCTAGCTACCTTTATTTTTGTTTTATGTGATTTTTTGGGGGGTGATTTAGATAAAGTTATTATTGCAGTTTCATTAACCTTTAGTTAAACAACAATTATAAACAATATGGCATAGCGATAACAACACATTACATCTATCAAATGATATATAACATGGATGGCTCTACAATTAGGTCCTATGGAAAAGCCATGTTTTTACTAATTCCCATAAGGGCCTCTGTCTTCAACCTACCTTTCCAAGACATTTTTTTTTACTGTAGGTGCCTTGAAGTCACTTTTGACTCCTGGTGATTACCCAGATAAGTCCCTGCAGTTTTCTTAGCAAGGTTTTTCAGAAATGGTTTGCTCGTGATTGCTTCCTTGGGATGAGAGAGAGTGACTGGTCCAAGATCACCTTTGTGCTTAAGACAGAATTATAACTCAGGATCTCCCAGTTTCTAGCTTGGTTTCTTAACCCAGGGCTTTTCAACTGGTAGTAGGTGTATCTCCGGTGGTACTTTAGCACCTGGCAGGTGGTATGCCACTCCTATCCAAGTGTAGCAGGGGAGGGCACAAGCTAAAATGGTGTCACACAGGCCTGGAGGAGATCAGCTGGAACTGCAGAGCTCAGCAGAAGCCTCAGGATCAGCGCACGTGCTGCATGCTGATTGGAGCTTCCAGTGCACCCAGAAGAGAAGAGGAGGAGGATGGAGAGAGGAGAAGCTATAAAAGGAGCAGGTATTAGTGAAAGACGGAAAGGAAAAATAATACACGGAGAAAGAGAGAGAAGAAAAGAGGCTTTTGTGAGCGAAACGGTGAGGAGAGAGTGAGCGAGCGGCCTTTGCAAGCGAAGGGTGAGTGAATGAGAGAGCGAGAGAGAAGCTTTTGCTAGAGAAGTGTGAGTGAATGAGAGTGAGAGAGAAGCTTTTGCGAGCAAAGTGTGAGTGAATGAGAGAGCGAGAGAGAAGCTTTTGCGAGCAAAGTGTGGGTGAATGAGAGAGTGAGAGAGAAGCTTTTGTGAACAAAGTGTGAGTGAAGGAGAGAGCAAGAAAGAAGCTTTTGCAAGCAAAGTGGGTGAATGAGAGTGCGAGAGAGAAGTTTTTGTGAGCAAAGTGTGAATGAATGCAAGTGAGAGAAAAGCTTTTGCGAACAAAGTGTGAGCGAATGAGAGAGCGAGAGAGAAGCTTTTGCGAGTAAAGGGTGAGCGGGGGTTTGCGAGCAAAGGGTGAGAGAAAAAGGGAAAAGTGAGGGGGAGAAGGTAAAAAGAAAAGAAAAGGCATTGACTTCTGACTTCTACTGTTGCAGTAGGAAGGAAGCATTAACACTGAACCTCAACTTTTTACTTTTCCATAATATTATAAACTAGCCATTTCTATAACAACAAATGAATCTAACCAGTAAAGCCCAAAATCCCTCCTGTTTTTTTTAGTCATCAAGTTTTTGACACCTTGCTAAGCACTGGTAGTACTTGAATATTGTCATATCCTAAAAGTGGTATAATCTGTGAAAAGATTGAAAAGCTCTGCCTTAACTACCACACCAAACTGGCTGTCTTTCAAGACCTACACACAATATTCTTTATTGGCCAAGTGAGATTGGACCCAGAAGGAATTTGTCTCTGATGCCTAAGCTCTCATTGTACATTCGATGTAATCCAAATTTTCATTCACAGGGCAGATAAAAATGATCACCGAAGCTGATAATCTGAAAAATGTGGGGAAGGTATCCAACCCAGTGCTGCAGTCTAAATGCAGACTGCATTTAGGTTTTTTTTAATCTTGTTTGCCAATATGGAAACAAGTACCATAGGAGAGCTTTATTATGTTATTTGGTTTATGCCTCATATCTCTTCCCAGTGGAAAGGAGAGGAGTTTTGGCCCCCATTCTGGAACTAACAGAAAAATTTGTAACTGGTTAAAGTAAACCCTGGTTTCATGTTGAAGTGTAAACCTCACGGAAGTCTCATTACATCATGTTGCATGCAAATGTTACCAGCTGAAAAGGCCTTCTGTGTCTGGCAGGCTAGTTAACATACAGAAACCTTTAGAGAAGATCCACCCAAACTTGCTTTGCACTTGTAAATCCCTGTTTTTACCACATTTGTAAACCCTTTTATTAAATACATACAGTTAGACCACACTCACCATGGCCTGTCATAACCCATTTTATTAACACAGCCCATTTTATTATGTGCTGCAGAGTGAGAGTCCAAGCCACAAGTTCTACTCAGCTTCATGGGGTATTATTCCTCCTTCCCGTATTCATGAACTCTCAACACTATGCGTGTGGGTGGGTGTGTACACACTCTCTCACACACACAAACAAGGAATTCAGATGTGTCAAAATTAACACTTAACATTACATTTATTTTCCCCCCCATGCACACACAGTCTCTTTTATTCACTCACTCAAAAAAAAAAGTTATTTATATAGCAACCCAAAGGATGTAAAGCTAAACTTTTCTCATGGCAGATGTGCAATGGGGAATTTTGACAGGCTGTTAGGGGTTGCTTTTCTCTGTTTCCCGTTCTTCTTTATGTAGAGAAAGTTACCTAATACTGGTTGATGATGGTATTTCAGACTCAACCTCAATTTTCACTTGGAAAGGAGTTAGAATGGGAAGAATTGCTACTGTTTTTTTCAAATTAAACTTGCAGGCGTATGAGCCAGGCATACAGTATATCTCTGCATTCTTCTTTACCACATCAACTTCAATGACCAGCGGTTTTCCTGGATTGAAACTCTGATTCTGGGACAGGGCGGGTGGGACAAGGAGACCAAGAGGAAGAGGGCATTCTAGAAGAGCATCAGGTTATGCCAGAAAAGGTAGTGGATCTACCAGCCACAGCACTGCCAGTCTTGATCCTTTTCCCTGGCTAAGCTAAAATGTTTTTACCAGTCCTTGAGATAGCAGGAAATGATAACAGCCTGAAACTGATTGTCCATTTTACCTCTGTTCCCAGTCATGGTCAATCTTCTGATTTTCAGGTTCAGTTCAGAATCTAAACTCCGATCTAGAAAATATCATAATATAAAATAACAGAGTTGGAAGGCAACTTGCAGCTCTTCTAGTCAAACCTCCTGCTCAAATAGGAGACCCTATACCATTCTTGACAACTGGCTGTCCAATCTCTTCTTAAAAACTTCCAGTAATGGAGCACCCATAGTTTCTGAAGAGAAGCTGTTCCACTGGTTAACTGTTCTCATTGTTAGAAAATTTCTCCTTAATTCTAAGTTGGTTCTCTCCTTGATAAGTTACTTCTTGTCCTTTGTTCAGGTGCTTTGAAGAATATATTCACCCTTGTTCTCTGTGACAGCCCTCAAATATTGGAAGACTGCTTCTCTTTGTTAGTCTAGACCAGTGTTTCTCAACCTTGACAATTTTAAGGCATGTGGACTTCAACTCCCAGAATTCCACAGCCAGCATTGCTGGCTGTGGAATTCTGGGAGTTGAAGTCCACATGCCTTAAAATTGTCAAGGTTGAGAAACACTGGTCTAGACCAGGGATCTTCAAACTTGGCCCTTTTACGACTTGTGGACTTCAATTCCCAGAATTCCTCAGCCAGCATGCCTGGCTGAAGAATTCTGGGAGTTGAAATCCACAAGTCTTAAAAGGGCCAAGTTTGAAGACCCCTGTCTAGACACACCCAGTTCCTGCAAACGTTCATCATATGTTTTAGCATCGAGCCTCCTATATCTTTGTTATTATGTTCAAGTCAAGACTACTGTTACTATTCAAGTCCAAGTTTTAACTATTTTGATTGGATATTTCAATAACATAAGACAACCAGGGTTTATTTGAGTGGTTGCTGTTGTTGTTAGTTGCGAAGTCATGTCCGACCCATCGTGACCCCATGGACAACCTTCCTCCAGGCCCTCCTGTCCTCTACCATCTTCTGGAGTCCATTTAAGCTCACGCCTACTGCTTCAGTGACTCCATCCAGCCACCTCATTCTCTGTCGTCCCATTCTTCTATTGCCCTCAATCTTTCCCAGCATTAGGCTCTTCTCCAGTGAGTCCTTCCTTCTCATTAGGTGGCCAAAGTACTTGAGTTTCAACTTCAGGATTTGGCCTTCTAAAGAGCAGTCAGGGTTGATCTCATCTAGGACTGACCGGTTTGATCGACTTGCAGTCCAGGGGACTCTTAGGAGTCTTCTCCAGCACCATAGTTTAAAGGGCTCAATTCTTTGGCGCTCAGCTTTTGTTATGGTCCAACTTTCACAGCCATATATTGCAACTGGGAAAACCATGGCCTTGACTATATGTACTTTTGTTGGCAGGGTGATGTCTCTGCTTTTTAGTATGCTGTCTAGATTTACCATAGCTTTCCTCCCCAGGAGCGTCTTTTAATTTCTTGGCTGCAGTCCCAATCTGTGGTTATCCTGGAGCCCAGGAAGATAAAATCTGTCACTACCTTCATTTCTTCCCCATCTATTTGCCAGGAATTGAGAGGGACGGATGCCATGATCTTGGTTTTCTTAATGTTGAGTTTCAAGCCAACTTTTGCACTCTCCTTCTTCACTTGCATCAAGAGGCTCTTTAGTTCCTCTTCACCTTCTACCATTAGAGTGGTATCATCTGCATATCTTAGGTTATTGATATTTCTCCCAGCAATCTTAATTCCAACTTTTGATTCATCTAGCTCTGCCTTTCTCATGATGTGCTCTGCGTATAAGTTAAATAGGCAGGGTGACAGAATACAGCCTTGCCGGACTCCTTTCCCAATTTTGAACCAATCAGTGGTTTTGTGTCCAGTTCTCACTGTCGTTTCTTGACCCACATATAGGTTTCTCAAGAGACAAATAAAGTGGTCTGTTACTCCCATCTCTTTAAGAACTTGCCACAATTTGTTGTGATCCACACAATCAAAGGCTTTAGCATAGTCAATGAAGCAGAAGGAGATGTTTTTCTGGAACTCCCTAGCTTTCTCCATGATCCAGCATATGTTGGCAATTTGATCTCTAGTTCCTCTACCTCTTCGAAATCCTCCCTGTACTTCTGGAAGTTCTCAATCCACATACTGCTGGAGTCTAGCTTGTAGGATTTTAAGCATAACTTTACTTGAATGTGAAATGAGTGCAATAGTGCCATAGTTTGAACATTCTTTGGCATTGCCTTTCTTTGGAATTGGAATGTAAACTGACCTTTTCCAATCCTGTGGCCACTGTTGAGTTTTCCAAATTTGCTGGCAAATTGAGTGTAGCACTTTTACTGCATCGTCTTTGAAGATTTTGAATAGCTCAGCTGGAATACTGTCACCTCCACTAGCTTTGTTGTTGCTCAGCTTTCCTAAGGCCCATTTCACTTCACATTCTAGGATGTCTAGCTCGAGGTCAGTGACCACCCCATTGTGGTTATCAGGGACGCTAAGCTCATTCTTGTATAGTTCTTCTGTGTAATTTTGCCACCTCTTCTTAATCTCTTCTGCCTCTATTAGGTCCCTGCCATTTTGGTCCTTTATCATGCCCATCTTTGCATGAAACGTTCCCTTCAATTTTCTTGAAGAGATCTCTAGTTCTCCCTATTCTATTGTTTTCTTCTATTTCTTTGCACTGTTCATTTAGGAGGGCATTCTTATCTCTTCTAGCTATTCTCTGGAATTCTGCATTCAATTGGGTGTATCTTTCTCTTTCTCCCTTGCCTTTCGCTTCCCTTCTTTCCTCAGCTATTTGCAAAGCTTCCTCAGACAGCCATTTTGCTTTCTTACATTTCTTTTTCTTTGGGATGGTTTTAGTTGCTACCTCTTGTACAATGTTGCGAACCTCCGTCCATAGTTCTTCAGGCACTCTATCTATCAGATCTATTTCCTTAAATCTATTTGTCACCTCTACTGTATATTCATCAGGGATATGATTTAATTCATACCTGAGTGGCCTAGTGTTTTACCCTACTTTCTTCAATTTAAGCCTAAATTTTGCAATGAGAAGCTCATGATCTGAGCCACAGTCAGCTCCTGGTCTTGTTTTTACTGACTGTATAGAGCGTCTCCATCTTTGGCTGCAGAGCACATGGTCAATCTGGTTTCTGTTTGACTGTTTGGTGATGTCCATGTGTAGAGCAGTTTCTTGGGTTGTTGGAAAAGAGTGTTTCTTGACCATCGTATTCTCTTGACAAAATTCTATCAGCCTGTGCCCTGCTTCATTTTGTACTCCAAGGCCAAACTTGCCTGTTATTCCAGTTATCTTTTGGCTTCCTACTTTAGCATTCCAATTCCCCCATGATGATAAGGACATCATTTTTTGGTGTTGATTCTATAAGGTGCTGTAAGGCTTCATAGAACTGGTCAATTTCATCCTCTTCAGCACCAGTGGTTGGGGCATAGATTTGGACTACTGTGATATTGAATGGTTTGCCTTGGATTCGAACTGAGATCATTATGTCATTTTGGGGATTGTATCCCAGTATTGCTTTTCCTATTCTTTTATTGACTATGAAGGCTACTCCATTTCTTCTGAGGGATTCTTGCCCGCAGTAGTATACCTGATGGTCATCTGAGTTAAATTCACCCATTCTTGTCTATTTTAGTTTGCTGATTCCTAAGATGTCGATGTTCAGTCTTGCCATCTCTTGTTTGACTACGTCTAGCTTGCCTTGATTCATGGATCTTACATTCCAGGTTCCTATGGAGAAAAGATCTTTACAACATTGGACTTTCCTTTCACCACCATATGCATCCACAGCTGAGCATCCTTTCAGCTTTGGCCCAGTTGCTTCACTCTTTCTGGCGCTACTAGTACTAGCCCTCTGCTCTTCCCCAGTAGCATATTGGACACCTTCCGACCTGAGGGGCTTATCTTCCAGTGTCATATCTTTTTGCCTTTTGGTACTGTCCATGGGGTTTTCATGGCAAAGATACTGGAGTGGGTTGCCATTTCCTTCTCCAGTGGATCACATTTTGTCAGAACTCTCTGCTATGATCTATCCGTCTTGGGTGGCCCTGCACGGCATAGCTCATAGCTTCATTGAGTTGTGCAAGTCCCTTCGCCACGACAAGGCAGTAATCCATGAAGGAGATTTGAGTGATAGCCATAATCAATTTAATAAATAAAACAAAGAAATAAATTATGGACAGTTGGAGTTTATTCAATGAAAAAAAATAATTAAACAAGACATGGCTTAGCACAAAGTATGAATCAAGGCAGTATCTCATCTATGATTCATTAGTTGGAATATGCTCCATAGTATTTCACTGTTGAAATCATATAAATGTTTGTTTTTTCAGGTGAACAACATTTTTTTGCATAATTTTGGTTATGTATTTATAGGGAAGATTACATTTACACAGAGTGATCAAGCTTTTAAACATTGCTGCACAATAGTTTTATTCTTTCAGGACTTAATGAAAGCATATTAATGCAAATAAATCTCTTTCATCAGTTTCAGACTATGGGTTGGCATTGGTAAGCAATGGTTATTTATCCAGGAATATTGTAATTTTTGAAACAATACAAATCACAACCATCTTTTCACAGTTTCCTTATATTTCAAGGTTAGGAACATTTGCATGGGGCTATTAAAATATCAAGATGATCAGTATTTATGCAAACAAATCTTTCCTTTAAATTTCATTTGTGACATGCTTGGTAAATAAATATCCCTCCAGCTACAGAAATGGTTCAATGGCAACATAAATGTCTAAATGTCACTAAAAGTGAATTGTATTTTACTTCAAGGAGTCCAAAGGAAATATGATTTGCTGCATTTTGGTAATATTTGTAAATATGACAATCATTGTCACTTAGGGGCTGAATTTAATTGGAAACGGAGTTTGCTCCCTTCTCTGTCAGATGCAGTCTTAAGATTCTTAAAACAGTAAATATGATGTTGCAAGTGATCAGATGACCCACAGAATCTTACCTGATCATGATAGATGACCTTGGAGGTGGACAAGACATAGCAAGAGAAAAATAAAGCAACTGGAAAAAAATAGATAGATTGCTTGCAAAAATATTTTGGTCAGACCGTGAAAAGTGCTCCATACTGGCCTCCAGTCAGGCTAGGAAAGAGATTTCACAACAGTAATTGGTCTCTCAGTTTTGAGATTATCTACTGCTCAGCTGAAATGTATAACGTCAAGAAACTCCAGTACTGAATTCATGGCAAAATCCCAAAGACATTGGCTCAGGGCTATGAATTGTGTTTGAAACTTTTCAATCTGGAGGAAGCAGAAGAAGATGCAAAAAAAAAAAAAAAAGCCAGTGTATTTAATATCCTCATAAATAATGATCAGCCGGAGAGAAACTAAACGATCTGACAAACCTTATCTCAGTGCTATCATGGAATGAATATAGACTGTGCAGCATGACTTCTATACGCTGCATTTTATCTTGCTAATGCTAAAGCAGGCCTTTTATAGAACCACATCACCATTTACAGAAGGTTAGGGAACGCTCATTTACCGAATAGGATTTTATCAAAACCGGTGGACTAAAAAAAAAACTTAGTATGCAAACACATGTAAAAATAGCCAGGGTGTTATGGCAGTATACACCATTGAAATACCAATAAAACCTAGTGTAAACATTACATAAAGTTGTCTATAATTTTAACAGTTTGCATCAGAACAAAATCCCAAGCTGCAGGCTTCTTCATATCAGTTAAGCTCAAGGATACAAATGCTTCATCTGTCATCAGGGCTGATGTGAATTTCTGGGTCTCTAAGAAGTGATCCAAGCTTTAAATGTCTCTAATTCATTAGCCAAATTATCTTAACATACTACTACTGATCCTCCTTTATTGAATTTATATGACCGCCAGCCTAATTTTTTCCATTAGAATTCCCCCCCCCCAGAGAATAGGTATTTTTAAACATTTTCTTTAGTGAGCTGGTCTTTTAAAATTTCAAACAAACTTGCTGCAAAGCCTGCAGAAAACTAAACTCATACAAAGTATAGAACTAAGTGAGTCAAACTGGTTTTTTTTCTTTCATTGGTTGCCACTATTTCAACTTGAGGAGAGTAAAGCCAGTGTTTAGTTTGGCTCTGGTAAAGTGAAATGAAATATACTGGACTACCAAACAATCCCAGCTTTGTGTGATTAGCCTTTTGTAGAAACAAGAACAAATACGGCACTTACTTGAGGTTCTCAGGGCAATTGGAAATGAGGATGCATTGGAAGCAGCATATTACTCTCCAGATGGAGCAATTAACAATTTGAGTAATAAAACATCTAGGATGATCCCATTAGAGC
The DNA here is from genome assembly GCF_001527695.2 of Protobothrops mucrosquamatus. Classification (NCBI taxonomy): domain Eukaryota; kingdom Metazoa; phylum Chordata; class Lepidosauria; order Squamata; family Viperidae; genus Protobothrops; species Protobothrops mucrosquamatus. The sequence continues at coordinate 253,660 of NW_015386547.1, forward strand.
CCATTTAAGTCCTAATTTGCAATAGGTAGGGAAATATTTTTACTGCTTTAAAACATAAAACAAAGTTCTATGTTAACATGCTAGAAAAATATATCTGATACAGAATTTTCATTGCTAAGGGCAATTGATTTCTAAGTAATTTTAGTTTTATTAAATCAACTCTACCGAAATATTATTCTTTACAAAGTATCTGGTAGGCTGATGCTGTAAACATGCATAGTTCACAAAGCTTTAATACTGGAGCTGCAAAAGAGGGAAGGCTACATTGATTTCCCAATATTTCTTACATTTTCAAACCTTGCTCTCTCTCTCTCTCCCTCCCTCCCTCCCTCTCTCTCCCTCCTCCCCCCTCTCTCTCATACAAGTGTTTTTTTAAGAAGATAAAAATGCTGAAATAATGTGTGCTTTTATAATACCTATTATTTTTCCTTACATTTAATACATAGGCTATAAATCTTAGTTCATGGGCTTGCATATGACAGCCTATTTCATCAATGTCTATACAAAGATTTTTGAAGTCTTAGAATTGGGGTAACATTCAGAGTATTTTGATATTAGGTCTTGATTGTAGTAAGTGAGGAAAACATACTTTCACAAGGATCTGGTTGGTAGTAGGATTTTCAATGTCTTTTCCCCCCGCAGCATGTATTCTTCGGAGTTTTCATCCAAAAGTCTTTAAGTGGTTGCTAGTTGTTTTGGTGTGATATATTATTGATGAAGAGCTCTGCCAGCCTGTCCTGTGAATTCATAGATGGGCTACTACTCATTGTTAGGCCTGCTCAAGGAACCCCTCTAAGTTGCATAGAGAACACTGGTGTTTCATGGAATGAAGTTCAGAAATCCCAGGTAGGAGAAGGAGTTTTGATTCTGTACCTCAGGTACAATTCTCTTATGAGAGGAACTCCTTTAGAACAAATAATAGCCCATTAAAAATTGCTTTTCCTTTCTTGTCTCTTCCACCCAAAGTTTATTGAACCAGAAATTAATTAGACTCCAAGATGTAGAAATTCCTTTCTTTTTTATTTTTAAAGTGTATCCTGACTATTCAGGATAATCTATAATGATTAACAAGAAAGCAAACCACTAAAAGAATCTCTCTCTCTCTCTCCCTCCCTCCCTCCCTCTCTCTCTCTCCTTCTTCCTCTCCCTCCCTCTCTCTCTCTCCTTTTTCCTCTCTCTCTCCCTCTTCCTCTGTTCCTCTCTCTCTCTGTTTGTGTTTGTGCGTGTTCATGTGCGTGTGGAGAATAAAGGAAGAATAGTCCTATTATTGTTATAGTGTAATATTTACATTATAAAAAACCCTAAAACTCAGTAAAATATATACTATAGTATAGTAATCACAATGGTGACCATTCACTCCCCCACAGCTTTGTCTTTAAAAGTTCCCAAAGAGCCAACAATGAGGTTAACAGCCTAATTTCCTGTAGTGTTGTTTGCATGTGGTTTAGGACTCTATTTTTCCACTATTTATTCATTTTTATTTTATTTATTCATATCCTGCTTTTATTATGTTACAAATAACTCAAGGTGGCATACTTAATACTCCTTTTTTCTCCTCTTTTCCCCAAAATAACAACCCCATGGGGTCGGTTGGGATGAGAGATTGACTGGTTTCTAGCCTGGTGCCTTGACCACAGAAAAAAACTGGCTGTCTAAATTGAAAGAATATGGCCTATAAAGGGACGTATTTCAAGTATGGCACAACTGTAAATGTGCAAAGGTTATTTTTGCCCACTCTATAACCCAGTTCTATATATATTGTCTTGTAAAAATATCCTGATTAACTTTGCATTTTTTGTTTTATTTCTGACCATCACTTTTTATTTCTGGTGATCACAATCTATAGCTTCCTCTTTTATAGAGACAATGCCAAAATGATATTTTAATAAATACTATGAACTTGGTAAGCACAAAATACTAAGGCCAGGAAGAGTAATTTGTGGAGAAAAGGACTAAACCACATTTTAAGTTTTCCAGACCCAAGCACTTGAAAAATGAAATCAGAGATCAAACTGTCCCAGACTGCTTTGATTTAACTTTTTGTGCAGAGTTTGTTTGTAGCACAAACCTTCCAGCCAAACCATGATCAAGGTTTGGGGTTAACCTTCTCATCCTGATAACTTATGATGCATCTCAACCTGTGCTTCAAGCCAAACTATTGTGAAGAAAAACCAATTTATTATAAAGTAATTCCAAAAACTTGGAACAGCATCTTTGGGCTTATATAAACTCAGTGTCAGTTTATGAGCAAGTCATTATAATTCAGCCTCAGCTCTTACATTGTAAAATGGGAATATGAATAACTTCTGAATGGTAAAAACCATTTAATTTGTCATGTTCTCTAAATAATTTTTATTTTGTAGACTAAATATGGTAATCTCTTGAGGCTTTCCTTTGAGGACCATATTTCATTCCTAAGTTGTACTTGAGGAAGAGAGAGACCAGGAAAGTTCCTTTCAAAACAAGTCCATGACTTTCATTCCTGACATATACTTTCAAGAATTTTTGTCCTTAATTTTTATTCTCCTCAACCCGATGGAATGTTGGGAAAAAATAATAATAATATAAGTGGGGTTGGGACACTGTTCGCCTGCCTGCCATTCAGCTGGATAACTCTCTAAAAACTGAACAGAAGGGGACCAAATTTGGCATGGGAGAGCATGCTGAAAAAGGAAGAGATTGACAATGGGCCAGTCAGGGCTGAAGAGAAAAAACATTCCTGAAATAGACCCTTCTTTTCTGGCTACACCACTCACAGCCCCCTATCCTCTTCCCTATACACACATACGCACGAAACCACATAGATGAAATTTGAGGGGACAGTCAAAACACACACACAGAGGCAACACATATATACCTACCCCGGTGAATACCTGAGGAGTAAATGCTGATGCTCACACATACACCCATATTATTTCATAGAAAAAAAAAATTTCAGATGCTCCTATGGACACTGCACGGGTGGGTGCTATGGCTCAGCAGCTAAAATGCTGGGCTTGTCAGCTGAAAAGCCAGCAGCCCAGCTTCGAGATCTGAGTGCCACGCTATGGGGTGAGCTTCCACCTTGCCCCAGCCCCTGCCAACCTAGCAGTATGAAAGCATGCAAATGTGAGTAGATAAATAGGTACCCATTTGGTGGGAAAGTAACAGTGCTTCTTAATGTCTTGCTGGCCACATGACCATGGAAATGTCACCGGACAGAGCTGGCTCAATGGCCTTAAAAAGGAGATAAGCACTGCCCCCTATAGTTGGCAACAACTAGTGGAGTAAAATCGCAAGGACCCCTTGACCTTTTTTAATGGTAGTTTAGGTGTGCTTTCCCTGCCTTGTTTAATGTTGAAAAAGGCCACTTCACTCTTAATTGGCTGAGAATATTTTAAGAATTAAATATCTGATTCTAGACAATGGACTCCTCTGAGAAAACTTGACTTCTGCTTGCCCATAGGAAGCATAAATATTTTGGAAACTTTGACTAGAATCACCATTGCACAAAGCAAGCCATGCATGGATTTCCATCAGGGGGGCAGGTGACAAGGGGGAACTTCCATTTTTTTCATTTGAGAGATCTGGCAGTTAAGTATCTAGAGGCCCCCCCCCCTTCAGGGCAGAAAGACAGAATGGTAGACAGTCTGTGGTAGGCTTCAAGAGGCAGAATTGTCCTCATTTAAAATGATTAATTCTGCCATGAATCTTCATGGGGAAAGTTCACACTGTTCCTTTGGAGAACAAATCCATCCTCCAGAATTTCCTTTGTGTTCCTGAAAAGACATTTGACACTTCAAACTATTTGCTTTTCCCCAAAGAGATAGAGAATAAAATTAACTCCAGTCTCTAACTGAGCATATTTATGAAAGAACCAGCCAGAGAGAAGTTCAGGAAAGGTCAGATGTTTTTAAAATAAAATAAAACATAAATGTAGGTAACAGCTACCAGGAATAAGAGTCAGTAGTTTCAGGGCACAGCAAAAGCTCTGCTTCATTTTTCTCCAGCTCAAGATACGGTAACAGTTGTTTTGGGAACTTTCCAGAAATAGACGATCCATAGCCGGGATGACCACACTAGGTATCCTCTGAAATGATTTCTGCATCTTTAACATCATAATTATAAAATGAGCAATTTCAGATCAGTTTAGCAGTGTTCTTATTTTTTAAGGATGCTATTTAAGGAAGGGGGGGAAGCTACATTTGTCACACAATTGCAGATGAACAGTGAACTTGTCAATCTTACAAATCTAGTTTAACCAAACTAGAACAAGGTTTTTGAGCATTTCCATCTTTGAAGCATTAAATATCATGTTTCTGTAGTAATATCACTTCTTGGACTGCAATCCTCTTTTCTTTACCAGTTTGTTTTGATAAATGCATTGATTATAGCAAAAGTTTAAGAGGGTTTTTTGTATCAGGTTCATGTTAGACAGAACCATTTGGCAAGATGTATCTTGTCTACATATTTTGATTTATGATTTTGGTGAAAAATAGAAGACTGTGGCTACATATGTTTTGATACCTTAACTATTTTGGCACATATTCTGCATTATAAGAAATGCATATTTTTATGCTTTGTCAAAAATGGAAATTAATCTTGCTTTCCCAACATTCTTACTAGAGAAGAAACATCCTGGCAATTTTCATTACATTTCTACTTACAGTATTGTTGAGTCTTCTTTAAATCTGCAATTTACAGTACTGTATGGTCCAGAAATGTGCTAAATATACTATATGTAAAAAAACTGTACCACAAAACCTTTTTTTTGTAAGAGACTAATAACATATAGTGGCATATACTTTTTAAAAAAATGATATATAAAAAACTCAATGTTATACCTCAAAAATGTAGAGAAATGGGACTTGGATACACTGAGAATTCAAATGAGATTTTTGAGATATCTTATGAAACAGCTGTTTTTGTGAATTAAAAGGACATATATATTTTGATTCATTAGAAATGACAGTCTTACTACTCTATTAATGTTTGCTAACTTCCTCTGCAAGAAAAGATGAAGTGTTAATCTTTTCAGAAAGAGATAATCTTATTGCACATTAGTCAATTACTGCTTCTTCCTTTTTTAGCATATAAAGAAACTGGCAACTGAAATGAATTCATGGGGGCCATATTAAATTAGTATAACTAATCATAACTACTAGAAATACTGTAGTCCTCATTTACTGATTGCTCTGTTTACAAATTGAAGTTACAATGGTTACAAAAAAGGTTTTGTGATCAATACTAACATTTACAGCTGTTGCATTGTTCTCTTGGTCACATGATCAAAGTTTGGGCACTTTGTAACCAGTGGGCATTTACGACCATCCACAACCTGCAGTCACATGATCACTACTTGTTTGCTTCCAACAAGCAGAGTCAATGAAAAAGCCAGCAGTAATGTCACAAATTGCAATCACATGATGTCTCGCTTAACAACTGGGATAACTTACTTAATGATGGAAGTGGAAGTGAAAGTCACCCAGAAGCCCTGCTTAAAGTGACCCATTTCCTCCTGGGGATGGATAAGACTGAGATTTTTCTTCAGGAACAATAATCCACTTTTCAAAGAATTTCCAGGACATCTATTGGATTAAACTGCTCAGATTCACTCCAAGCTTGACTCAGACCTTGAGGGAGATCCTCATGGAAATGATTGACGCTTGGTCTGATCTGGTTAGCTGGGATGAGTTTGATCCTGTTGGTCCTGATGGACAAGGTTCTAGGAAGTATTAGCTTAGCCATATGTGCACTGGACACATGTCTATCATGGTTACCTAAGGCTTCCTGAGAGACTGCATGAGATTGGATCCTGGCAATGGTGAATCCATTGTTGAGGACGGGGTTAGTCCTACTGCTGCTTAAAGATGTGGTGGTTTTATCCCCTCCTCAAGAACCCGTCACTGGATGCAACCATTTTGGATAACTTTCGTGCTTTTTAAAACTTAATAAAATATTGCTAATTCCAATATTTCTAAAAACAAGGTTGTAGAGAAAGTGGTCATGCATGTAGAGAGTAAGGAAGATTATTTTGATAGAAATATGTCGGTTTCATTCCCTGGGCAGAAAGGGTAAAGCATTTTTTAAGTTCAGAACTATAAAATAACATCCAGAAGTGACTCAGGCAGATGCCTACCTAATTTCCTAATAAGAAGGAAGAGGAGATACAGTAAAATCGGACTTTAAAGATTTAGTTGTTGTTATAGCCAATCTTAATAAGAATATTTGAGCTTTCTGGAACACCCCCTCCCCAAGATTAGATTGGTTTATTCTTGGTGACCACTGTTGTTTTTTCAACATTTTCTTTTTTGTTTTTAGTGTGTTATGAGCTGTCCAGAGATGGGCAATCTTATAAAAATCTTATAAAAATCAATTTAATGAATTAAAAAACCCCTCTGCATTAAGTTTTAAAAATGCATTTATTGAACTAGCAGTAATGAACTTCTGAAAAGCATTGCAATAACATTATACATATATGAATTGAGTGTAAAAATATTAATCCAATAATGTGGCCTCTTTTGGCTACTAACAGTGCCATCCTATATATATATATGTTTACAGAAGTCAGTCCACTTATTCTATCAGCTTAAATGTCTATAAGACTAAAACTTAATACTTTATATTGTATTACAGCACAGCTGTCAATATCTTTAGAGCCAAAATCTGGCCTGAGCAAGACAAAGCACTGCTGTCGGTAGTGTGGATCTGATTTTAAATGGTCTTAATACTTAGAATGTGAAGTGTTCAGAACAGGAGCTAGAAAATTTTGGTCATGTTACTCTAGAAAACATCATGCACATTAAGTCTTAGCTGGGGACCCTGATGTCTTTTTTGTTGTATATATACCACAAGCCTTTGGATAAGCATCACTCTGAAACTTTTAACAATAGCTGAGCATTGGAAACCAGTTATCTGGGGCAAAAATGTAGTCTGAATGCCTGAAGCAATCAGCATAACTCAGGTGTCTTATCTTTGCTAGTGGCCCTGGACTAGTAATCCCATGTCTTCTGAAATTGGAAGACAGATGATTTGAGGCACATTGAATGTTCTTCTATGACTGAGTTGTCTGCATTGGCCAGCTGCCCTGATAACATAAGGAGCAAAAAAACAAGCTCAGATCCCAGGAGTTCCTGCTTGCTGATCTAAAGTTATTACCTCCCTTACAGCAGCAATTTTACTCAGTATTTAGTATTACAATCATGAAAATATACATTAAGTGGTTCTTCACTGAAATGCAATCTAAAAGAGATCTCTAATTTTACCTCAAAAAATATAATTGCTAGGAAAATTGAAGAGGAACTCTTTTGCTACAATTTATGCTACGCTCACCCACCCACCCACAAAGACCTAATAACTGAATAGCTTCCAAAAGCAACACGATATTAAAATGCCCTTGTGTTTTCCCAATGATTGAAAAAGGAAACGGAAAAGAAAAAAAAAATTAATCCCTCCATCCCATTCTTGCAATTAATTTGCCCTTTCAACAACAGAGAGCTTTTGAGTAACCTATTTCCCTCTTTTACAGGAAATGCCTTAAGGTAAGGAATTCGATTTTTTGTTAACTTCCTTAGTTTGTATAAAATGATTATGAACTTTACAGTGAGACTGCTGTTGCTTAATGAGCAAATTGTTTGCATCAGTCCTTGCGTTTCTGCTGCTTGTCTCCATGCCAGAAAGCCACGGTGATGAGATGAAGGAATTCTGTTGGGTTCTGTTACTATGAACAATATTTCCCCTGGCAATAGGGACTCCAGTGTGTATTAAATGTTGGGATCCTGCATAGCAGTGGTTGCTTGATGTCATTGGAAAAGGGAGCACTACATAATTATTTTTTCATAATAAGCATCCACTCCATGAAGTTGCAAATGGCTCCAAGTTAAATAAAGTCCAATTCCCTGAAGTCTGCCATACTCTGATATGCTGAGATGTTATTTCTGCTACATTCAAAAGGATGTTAAAACTTTAACTATTTTTTTAATGTACAACTAGCCCAGAGGTTGTACAGTCTCATTAATTTTGTCAGTTGACTATTGGACACAATCCTAGAGAGTCATTAGCCATCGCGATCATAATTAAGGCCTTCCAGAGTTGTTGTGCTTATACCATTGCTTACTGTCTTTAGACTGAGGCAGTAAAGCAAGGAAAATAAATATAACTGATCAACATTCCTCCTTATAGATAAAGACTATTTGAATAAATTTACATAATTGGATTATGTAAATGGAAGAGATTCCCCCTGATATATATAAGAGAGGCTTGACTAGGATAATTGGGAGTTGGAAAAGAGAGTTAGCCTTTCCCAGCTTCCCGGGGACTTCATTTCTTTTCATTATGAGAACAGGGTTCAAGAATGAAGAGAAGGTATCACACTCTTTAGTCATTGTTTTTCAGCATTTGTCAACCTAAATATTTCTGTTGTGTATTGGGGGAACACTACCTTATCTTTCCACCAGAAGTATCCCTACCCAAACTGATGGCTATGGTCTGTTATTGAAAATGCTGAGGTTGGATGGATTCAAATGGCCTTGTTCAAGGATGAATCTGGGTCGGTTACCAGGTCCAGAGATTTACTCTTCTGAGCTTTCAAACTCATGCTGGAGCCCATTTTCAGGGAACTTCTCTCTCCTGGAATACGTGCTTTGGGTTATTCTTTGAGTTGTGTTTATGTGGTGCCTTCCTATTGGCTGACTGGTGTATTGAGGGCTGACGATTGGCTGTTGCTTCCTTCTGCTGCCAAGCCCTCAGCTCCTAAGTACTTGATAAGCTGGTGGTAAATCACCCCTCCTGACAAGGGGCCCATTTCCCAGGCTTCAATCATTTCCCTAACTATCTTTGTGCCTGCATAGCCAATGATCTTAGTAGCTGTAAAATTAAATGTGTGTCCTTGTTCATTGCAGTGTGAGGTTACCAATGAGTTCAGGTCTCCTATCTGGCCACTTGCTTATGTTCTTGCAATCTGGTGGCTAGCTTCCTCCCTGTTTGTCCTACATAGTCAACCTTTGTTCTACCTTGTTCAACCTTTGCCCCTCAGGACTATTTACATTCTAGTAAGCAGAGGTTAACAAAAAGAGATATGATTTTAAACATAAGACAATAAAGGCAATAAAAATAGTTCTACTGGATCTGGCCAAGGCACATCTTAGTCCAAAATTTTGTTTCTCACAGTGGCCAGTCAGGGACTTCTGTGATGCTCAGAAGCAGCAGATGGACAGACATCTTGCTACCTGGTAACTAGAAACATGCTGTCCCAATCTGAAGGTAAGATTGAGACTTCAAAACTAATAATGCTTGTTAGACCTCTCCAGTGTGAATTTATATACTCTTTTAGCCAAGTAAGTAGCCATCACCATGTCTTGCACTTATGTATTGCACAGGTTAACAATGTGAAAGTTGGAGAAATGCTTGTTCTGGTCTGGTCTCCTCCTGATCAGCTTCAGGAGTGACCTTTGGTGCAAAGAGCCATGGTGGCACAGTGGTTAGAATGCAGTATTGCAGGCTATTGTGCTGACTGCCAGCAGTTCGATTCTCACAGGCTTGAGGTTGACTCAGCCTTCCATCCTTTCAAGGTCAGTAAAATGAGGATCCAATTGTTGGGGGCAATATGCTGACCCTATAAACTGCTTAGAGAGGGCTGTAAAGCACTGTGAAGCAGTATATAAGTGCTATTGCTCTTTTGAGACATGAGGAAAACCCTTCTCCCTAGCCAGTGGCGTAGCGTGGGTTGTCAGCACCCAGGGCAAGTAATTTGCGCCCCCCTCCACAGTGGGCGGCGTCGGCGACCCGGCGGCTCGGATCGGATTCGCACAGCCAGCACTGCAGAGAGAGTGAGTGAGCCAGGCAGGGGCAGAAAGCTGCGAGTGTGAGCGCGCCCCCCCAGATGTTGTGCCCGGTGCGGCCGGCCCCCCCTGCACCCCCCACGCTACGCCTCTGTCCCTAGCCATGTTTGGTCTTATCTCATCTCCTCTCGTCTCTTCTCCTTGAAGATATTTCCTAGATCTTGAAAATGTTAATAGCAATAGTCTATTGTTAATTAAGCATAAAGCCACTTCAAAATAGAGAATATAAAATATAGAACATTAATAAGCTATGTAAAATAGAATAAAAGAAATAAATTAGAAAATATAAGAACAAAGAGTGCAAATTCTATTTCTCTATCATCCCTACAATTTATTTCAATGAGATCTTCACTGAGCTGTTTTATTCAAATAAAGGACTGTTTTATAGGTAACTTTTGAATTCTGACTATACATGAAATATGAAAATCTTAACATTGATGGAAGTTCATTAATGTGTGCTAGAAGAATCAGCTACATGCTCTCTTGGATGACACTGATCTTAGACATCTGGTACAAACTGTAATTGTGAAAAATTAATCATGACACAAATTCCAACCTTCCACCTGATGGTGACATGGTGATGCATGGATCATCATTTGCATCCTTTTGTCCTCCCCTATGGATGCCAATATTGGCTATGTTTTATTTTTACAAAACTCCCAGTGATGAAAATGCAGCAGGAGAATTAGACCATGCCGTAATGCTCTAGTATGTGAGTAAATTAAATAAATCTTTCCTTCAAGTAGGTAACTTGCAGAACAGGAAGAGGGTTGGCCAAAGCCGCCTTTTTCAGCCTGTTTGGGTTAAAAATGATGGTACACTCAACTTGACTGTATCAACATTTTGCAGCCATAAATTTTAGCAGGATATACTTTCAAAATAGACTTTATATAGGAATGCAAACTGCAGCAGGATTATGAAGGAAACACAATGAGTTATACCATTATGGCCTTCATCCATCCTATAATTTGGCATGCTGAAACCATTGATTTTAGTGAGGTGATGTGTGCTTAATTCATACTCCACCTTTCATCCAAGATGTTTTTGGTAATATATTGTCCATTTTTTGTCTAATAACTCTGGAAAAGAGGTTAGTCTCACAGAAGGTGGCTACTGCAGGCAGATCAAATGAGCTTCATGGTTAAACTGTGTATTTCAACCTGATTTTAGCTCGTCTTGGTCTAATCGCTCTGAAGATTTAAAATTAATAGTGTTCCACTAAATGCAGTCTTTAGACAGGCAGTGGAATCAACACAAAATCAAATAAATCAAATATCTGAAGCAAAGCAATGCATATATTAGAGTGAAAATTGCTGTGTGTGATGAAATAATTATTTCCTTTATATTTGATTATAACATGCATGAACTTTGTGGGAGGTTCAATACTTGTGGTGCTTTAAACTGCATTCTTCTTTTTAAGTGGTTGAATTCTATAAGTGATATGATATCTGGTTGAAGTTTTTTTTTTTTAAAAACCAACCAGCTTTTGAAATAAACGTTTCTTGGCTTTTCAGCACAGTTGGCTTACAGTGTAGAGAATTGTAGTTAAGCTAAATTGTTATTTTTGAAGAGAAGCCTGACCACATCTATTTCGAGGGCTCTATAGGGTGCCCTCCTGAACTAGAGAAAGCACAAGCCAATTAAGAACAACTGGAGTATTCTGGAAAAAATGACAGGCAAATCTGTGCCTTAGAATTTTTATCCGAAGTTTGAATCTGATCTTGATGTAAAAAAATCCATCCATAATAAAAACTCAGTTTTCTACAATAAGAAGCATTGATTGTAACTGATCACAAAGCCACATAGATAGGCTGGAGGAAAATTAGAATAATCTTCAGGCATTCCAGATGTAGCCTTCTTCAACTTTGGTTTTTTTTTTTTACTTCTCATTCTTGTCTATATCCCTGGGATTTCTTGATTGTCTCCCATCTAAACATTCGCCTGCAAAACTTTTTTGAATTGATCAGGCTGTTCCCAGCCATGACTACAGCTGACAAAAGCAACATTTGGCTTTTAAAAATAAAGCATGGATGGCTTTAGACTTACCTTCGAAGAGCTCTCTGAAAACATGAATCTGGGAGATTCATGAAGAAAAAGTAGATCTGCCTTCTTTCTCAGGGCAGTTGTGCTAAATGCAATTGATGACAAACTGTGGGGACAAAGTGAAAGTCTATCTTCCCCAACCTTCCCCATGTTTGTGACTTACAAAGAAAGTTAATGGAGCAAAAAAACCTCCAGACTGCTGAAACTCAGCTGCTGTTAGAGGCCAAGGATCAGCTCTCTTGCCCCAGATCATCCCCACTCGGGATTCCTTCTTCATTGCTATTAGCCTTTCCTTTTTGCATTCCAGTTAGAGCCTATGGAAATTCTCAGTCATCCAGGTCCTAAAGGTGCTTTTTCAAGAGATGGACTGCTGAAGGACTACTGAATCTTGTCCAGATGTGTTTGTTCTCCTAGGACTGCTGGTTTGAAAGAGGCGTCAAAGAGGCCTTCTATGTCAAAATTAAACAGCCTTCTCCCAGCAGAAGGGGAGAGATACGACATCATCTATTTTCAGTCTACAACACAGTCCTTTCAGCAGTTCCAAGAAGGCTCCACATTTGCACAACTGCACAACTGAGGTGACCTTGATGACACAGATAAACCTCCAAGTGGTCTCAATGACTCTCTAAAAGAATGCAAATGACCAGTTGTCTGCGACAAATATAAACCATTCCCCACCATCCAGTCAGAGCTGAAGAAGCTTCTTGGATGAGAAGCGAAATGTCTTCAAAGAAAAATAAGAAAGTCCAGTTGACTCTTGAAAAAGCACCTTTCGGATTCCAGTTAGAGGGTAAGACTTTTTATGCTAATGCAAAGTTTTGGTTATTTTTTTCCACTGAAGTCAACAGTCTACTAACCAGGAGTGTGCAGTAAATCCTGCAATAATATTTTAAATCATTAGCTTTTCTTCTTGTTTGAAAAATACTGAACCATCTTATTATTTCAAATATTAAATTACATATTGAAGGGGACTCTTTCCATGTATAGAGCCTAGAATGATGGTCTCATTACTCACCTTTAAAATAGCTGTGAATTGAGGGGTGTGTGAGAGTTGTGTCATAGCCTCTAAATATTCCAGGTGAGCTGCCAACTTGGATACTGTACGTAACCATGCAGAATCTGCTGCATGATAGTCTAAAGTAGTGTTTTTCAAACTTGGCAACTTTAAAATGTTTGGACTTCAATTCCTAAAATTTCCCATCCAACATGGAGAATTCTGGGAGTTGAAGTTTACACATCTTGAATTTGTTAAGTTTGAAAAACATCAAAAGCATAAGGAAAGAATATAAATCCACCATTTTAAGCAGTTTTACTTTACCAATTAGTTTTCTACGATAAAAGAGTATGTTTGGTGTTTCATATGATTTATATGACTCCCAAATCACAAACTCACAATAATCCGATAAAAAAAAATTCTAGTATTTTTCTCTTTCATCAAGGATGACAAGAAGAAGGCCATCCTAACTCCCCTGTCCTACCCAGACAGGCTTCAATAATACATATCATGGTGTTTTTTTTCTGAAACACAAGCCTGACATTTAAGGCAAAGGCTCCCAGTGATCCATAATTTTAGGATGAGGCATTAAGGCTTAAAGTTGGGACTGGTTCTGAACCACTCACCAACTTTGAAATGACCAGCCTAGGACGTCCCATTATGTCTCCACATTCCATGTCTCCTTTGCCAGGAACAGCCTTCCATTAACATTTCTATCCTTTCTTCCCTCCCTCTCCAATTAGATTATCTTTGTTGGCCACTTCTACCACCCAAGACCTGATCCCCAGTAATGCACAGGAGTCTATGCCTTCTGTACCTGCTGAGCCCTTCTTCCACTAGTGCTCCAGCTGGTACAAGGGATTGTCCTCTTCACCCCCATTCCCTGACTCTCCATAAGTTGAGGGTGTCTCTCCTGTACTATTTCCCTGCTTCCCTTTCCAGGGGATGGAAATCTCACTTCTCAACCATAAACTGTGAGACAGCAAGTCTTACATCCCTGTGGTCCTTCAGACAATAGTTACTGAGGCAGTAAAGGGGCTGCAAGATTTCTCATTATCTTAGTCTACCGGTAATGCTCCTTAGTGATACAACTCAGGCACTTACTACTTGATAAAATAGAAAAATGTGGGTTAGACAGCATCACCACCAGATGGACCTGTAACTGGCTGTCCAACCACACTCAACATGTAGTCCTTATGGAACTTCATCCACATGGGGGAGAGTATACAATGGAATACCCCAAATCTCTGTCTTAGGCCCAGTATTCTTCAATATTTTCATCAATGATTTAGAGGAGGGGATAGAAGGGGAATCATCAAATTTGAAGATGACACCAAACTAGCAGGAATAGCCAACCCTCCAGAAGATAGGCTCAAGATATAGAAGGATCTTGTCAGACTTGAACACTGGGCCCTATTAACAAAATGAAACTCCATGGTAAAAAAAATAAGGTTCTATATTTAGGCAAGAAAAACCAAATGCACAGGTATAAAATAGATGGTACCTGGCTCAATAGTAGTAACTATGGGAAGGATCTTGGTGTCCTAGTGGACAATCACTTAAATATAAGCCAGCAGTATGCTGCAGCTGCTAAAAAAGACAATGCAGTCCTACGCTGCATTAACAGAGGGATAGAATCAAGATCGTGTGAAGTATTAATACCACTTTATAATGCCTTGGTAAGCTCACTCTTGGAATATTGCATCTAGTTTTGGTTGCCATGATATAAAAAAGATGTTGAGAGAAGAGCAACAAAGATTATTACAAGATTGGAGGCTAAAACATATGAAGAACATTTGCAGGAATTGGGTATGTCTAGTTTAATGAAAAGAAGGACATGAAAGCAGTGTTCCAATATCTCAGAGGTTGCCACAAAGAAGAGGGAGTCAAGCTATTAATCAAGGAAAGAACCAACCTAGAACTAAGGGGAAATTTCCTGACAGTTAAAACAATTAATCAGTGGAACGACTTGTCTTCAGAAGTTGTGGGTGCTCCAACACCAGAGGTTTTAAAGAAGAAATTGGACAACCATTTGTCTGAAATGGTACAGGGTTTCCTACTGGAGCAGGGGTTGGACTAGAATATCTCCAAGGTTCCTTCCAACTCTGTTATTCTGTTACCCATTCTTAATGGCAATCCTGATATCATCTCTTAGTGTGATATATTCATTGCTGTTCTGTAAGGGAAAGAGATTTCATCTAGCTATGAGCAAGTTGTCCTATCACATTCCATCTACTTACAAATCACACTCAATTACATTTAAGATTCTTTTTTCATCTCTATCTTTATGGGGCAGGCTGCGTGTGGAGTTAATCTCTTTCTGTCCACATTTGAGTCCAACTTCTTCTTCATTCACATATGATAAACATTCTAAATCAGGGTTGTCCAACTTTGGCAACTTTAAGACTCGTGCATTTTAACTCTCATAATTCACCAATCAACTCAAGTGGGAGTTGAAGTTAAAGAGTTGGACACCGCTGTTCGAAATTATCCTTCATCAACATGTCTCCTACTAATGTTTCTTTCCTTCTTGCTATCCACTTCTGATTTCTCCTTCTCTCCCTTCAGCTCCTTCTACATCTCCACCCAACATCTACTATCCACTCCCACCCACTCCAACATCTACTGCTCTTCTGTTCTGCACCAGGAGAGAAACACCATCACAAACTCATCAGTCTGCCCCTCCCCACTTCAGTAAACAACTGACCTTTCATCAGGGACTGTTCCATGTTAATCAGAATTACTTAATGCTTCAGAGAAAATGATTGTCACAATGGCAAAAACAAACAACAAACCAACAGCACAAAATCCCATACTGTTCTGCCGTATTTTGAAAGACTTTAGTTAATTTTGTGCAGCTGCTATCATCTTACTTTTAAAGCCACCTAGGTTGCAGTGGGAAAGAGAACTAGACAGTGCCAACTGTAGCATCTTCTGCCAACTCCATTAATAATATTCAAAAGCACCGCCAAAAGAAATAGTTAAGCATCCTGAGAATAAAATTATTATATTTTTTTTTAAAAAAAGTAGCCTTCCCAAGGGGACATTAAGTGAAACAAATAACAATGACCTTGGAAACAAATATATATGTCTGGTACCTGAGTTACACAATATCTTAAGCAGACCTCATACTATCCAGGAACAGACAGAAAGAGAATTCATGTCATAATGAAAAGGTTTCTGTAAACGTCTAGGCTAATTGAATGGGGAGAAGGAAAATAATTTATATTTCTTCAAGGAGACAGAAAGGAACTCTCTCTCTCTCTTTCTCTCTCTCTCTCTTTTTTAAAAAATCATGCTTAAAATAACCACACAACACACTAAGTACATTATAATAGAATTTTATATGTAGGTATCTTAATCAGCTGCTAATTGTTTATTGGAGTTAAAATTGGATCAGCTCTTAATATGCAAATACCCAAAATAAAAGCATATATGAAAACTCTTTCTCATCATCTGGCAAGCCCATGTTTCTGTAAGTATCATGTTGCTTGTAATCCATGGAAGATTCATGGCACAAAATATCATTCTATTTCCATCATAGTTTAGAAAATTGTGAGTGTTTGGCATGAGAGGCATCCACTTCAGAATCCTCATTCTTCTTCGCAAGTGGCAGCAAACATCTGGCTAGAGATTCCAAATATGAAAAACATTGCTTTGGAAGTAAACTATCATCAGGTATGTACATTTCTGTGCATGTAAAACATCTATTTTGTCCTTTATCATCACAGGCTGTTAGACTTTTGCAACCCCACAGAGCTCCTTAAGAGCAGCTAGGTCTTTCTTGTATTTGGCAGGCAGATAGGAATGGCTAAGGGAGAAACTGAGGGCTTGCTTTAAGCCTTGCAGAGGCTACTCACCCATTTTGTAGAGCTGGATGTCTTTAATGGGTGAACTAGGAGTTTTAATCTATTACAGTATTTGAGGGTTTGGCAGGAGTTTAAGAAAATAGGAGGCTTACTTAATTATATTCCTTAAAAACAATACTGCCAGGTTTCTGGTTTTTTCATAGTTTGGAGTGAAACTTGTTATGGCCTTGATATGGCCTTTGAACTGATGACATTTGCATCCCTGTGGGTTTAACAGATATGTTAGTATTGATAAAATGCAAAATGTTTGCCATTTTAGCTTTTAGGGTTTTTTCCCCCTTTCAAAAATCATATTTCTGTGTGGTTTTTAAATTCCATTATTATTTCTCTGCAGAAAACAGTAAGGTTTAAAGTACTTGCTCAAGTAAACACAGGCATTTTACACACACAAACACATTTCATATACAGCAATAAGAACATTAGCATCCTTAGATATCAAAACTATTTGCAAATTATTCCTTGATCTCTTGATGGATTATTCAAGTTAGATAAATTCGTAGCTATCCACCAGTTTAAACCAGTGAAAGGGTGGATATTGATAAAGAACATATTTCAGTGTGTATGTTTATGACAGTTCATAATTCTTAATCTTCATTAGTGATTATGGCAACCAACTGTTAGCATGTCATTCTAGATTAATGAATTTGTCATACTTGAAGTTCTTAGATGTAATATTCTAACTCTTTTAGCATGCTTGTGTTTGGCGGTGGCAGGCTAAGGCAGACTCGGCAGGGCAAAGAGCCAGTAAGAGTAATCGAAAGAAGTTGAAGAGCAGAAGGGAAAAATTATTAAATTATTATTAAATTATTAAAGTAGAAACTCTTAAGAGAAAATTTTATTCACTGTTTTTAAATGAGCCAGTTTAATTTGCACTTTCCATTTAATATATAGCTCAGAGTATTTATCCTAGGATTGGATTGTTCTTCAAAGGTTTCACACATAGCATATGGGAAAACTGTGTGTGAAAATGACATGAAGTTAGTGCAGAGTGTTGGTTTTTCTATTCATGAGGCGCTAAAAGACACTTTTTTACAATTAAAAAAGCCCATGAAAGAAAGGCTTCATTGGTTGATGTCTCTCCTCCCTCCCTCCTAAAGCTGAAGTGCAAACACATTTCATAATTAGGCTTAGCACCCGCTCTTTCCGTCTTCAGGAGAGTTCTCACTTTTTCACAAACCAGACCTTGAGAGTTAGATTAGTCATTGTCTTCTGCTTTGCTGCTAGTGTCTCATGAGTGGAAAAACCAACACTTTGCAATAACACTTAAAAGAATAAATAATGAGTAGGAAATAGATTTAAGAATGAATTAATGTGAAGTTGACTTAGAACTAATTTGTCCATTGCTAATTATGGAGATATAGTTGCAACTATAAAATCACTGGGTTTTTTTTGTTTTTTTGTTTTGCTTTTCTGTAAGTTGCGAGTAACACAACTTTGTTGAAACACTCCAGTCTCATTCTGGAGCCCGATATTCTTATGCTTTAATTATTCCACTACAATTTGAAAAGGATGGTTAGAAAAGGAGTAACAACAACAAGAATAATAATGCCTTAATTCTAGAATTCTGCCAGGTAGGTAGGGCATATCTCGCTTCTTTTTACTAATTGAAAATATTTTGGTATAAAATTAAATTCTAATTAAAATGGTGTTGAGAATTAGGCAAGATAAAGGTTGTTTTTTTTTTAAATCAGATATATTTTAAATCTATGATTATACAAATAAGATGTTTATGTATGTGTGTGGTGCGTTTTTATGAATGCCCATCATATATATCCATTCACAATTGGCTAATTCTGCTTTTACAAGCCTATTACCCTAGTGTTTTGGACAACCTTCCTTTTTTTAAAGAATTTTGGTTATTAGTGCCTTGAACTCAAAAGCTGAGTATCGCAGTAGAGTTGAAACACTGTCTTATGATCAGCAATCGAAATTGAGAGAGATTGACTTCGCCAAATAAAAATAAAGGGAGGCAACGGGCACTGAAGATTAAACTGGGAATTTGGTTTTGTTTTGGGAATTAAGAACAACAAGGGATGTGAAAAAAGAGCGAACTGAAGTGTGCAACAAGGAACTAAAGAAAGTTGGACACCAGAAATGCTATTTGCAACAGTAAAGGATATAATTAAAATTTCTACCTGAGCCACTTGAATGAATTTTTGCACTTAGGGCAAGGTGCATAATGTTTGATGGACATAGTCTGCTTACATAAAGAGCTTCTTGGTTGCTTTTTTTTTTAAAGTAGCATACTGTTCTGTACGTGTTTTTTATTTAGTAACCTAATATCATACAACAATCTTGGAATAGTCTTATTTTGCATTTATTTCATTAAACAAATGACTGTAATACTAATCTCATCTTTAGCACAAAAAACCTCTTAGGACAGATATTTGAGACACTGTATGCAAGAATTCTTAGAAGGTGTGTACGGTAAATACCACCAGCAATAGATCTCTGTTATATTTTCATTGAGGCTTTCATAAAGCAGGTAAAATAATGAGTTACGGTGTGTTTTTATGAGTTTGTTTTGAATTTTCTCCTGTCCTATGAAAGTCATTCGTAAACCAAAAGAACTGAGGTGTTTATTATATGAAGCTTTAAGACTGATTTTTTTTCCTCATGTGTTTTCTTTTTAAGCAAAGAGCAAACTTTTGACATACTTTGCATTCAAAAGCAGTGAGTTGCAATAATAAAATGCGCCATGCCTTACAGCAAGCATTTGCGCGTGTACTACATTATTCTTTTGTCTCAACATGAAAATGAAATGAACTGACTTCCTGTTAGTCTGAAATGCTATTTTGGATAATGGAATAATGGATTGATTCCTATTGCAAGTTTTCACTCATTTATTAATTCTGAATGACTGATGAATTAAAAGCCCCTTAACAACTAAGGTATGAGTATCATTTATGAAAACTAAAATTAGATGTATTTTTTACAACAGCGAAGAGGCTTTTCTTCTGCAAACTGCAAAAACTTATTTAATTAATCTATTTAATCACAGAAATCCTTCTGTCCATACATACACACACACACATACATATGTACATATACATATACACATATAAAATCCTACACTAAAACCAGGATATATATTATATGTATACATATATATCCCAGTTTTAGTGTAGGATTTTTCTCCCAAATGTTGCATAAAAATGCAGAACAAAGCTGATTTAATCCATTTACTTGATTAATTAAGAAACCCGGCAATTCTACATAGATCAATACAAAATTAACCCCACTGAATTCAGTGGGGCTTATTTCAATGAAGTTGTGCCTATGTTTAAATTGGATTTTTGATTGGATGACAGTCAAAGATCACATCTATTGGCCTAAATAATCAACAAAATGATGCTTTTTGACCAGACTAATACATATTTCATATGTATTTTATATGATACGTTTCTGATCAGGCTAATGTTTGTTAACAGATTAAAAATAGTGACATTCAGTTTACTGACATGACATAATGCAATAAAATAATGTCATTCTATTTAATGTCATTAAATTCCAACTTAAAATCTTCGAGTTGCCCCAAATAACTGGGAAATGTATATTAATCATATTTTTGAGAGGCTTTAATTAATGCTGGGGCTATTACTGAAAAGGCTTTATGTGTTAGAATTTTTCTATTGAAGGTGTTTGAAACAAGGCCTTCCTCAATCGGTAGATATGCTCAGAAAATGATCTGCTGCAAAGGGTGATATTTAAAACTCCTTCTTCGAATCTTATTATTTGTTGTGAAATACTTTCCTATTATTTACCCATTAAATGTATATTCACCAGGGCAAAAGGAATGTCAAATATTTGTGACTGACTATGATTAGATTTATCTTACCCACAAATAAAACAAGTTTAAAAA
The DNA here is from genome assembly GCF_001527695.2 of Protobothrops mucrosquamatus. NCBI lineage: Eukaryota > Metazoa > Chordata > Lepidosauria > Squamata > Viperidae > Protobothrops > Protobothrops mucrosquamatus. The sequence continues at coordinate 274,246 of NW_015386547.1, forward strand.
ACAAGAACAAAAATCCCGGCACTTAACTGATACCATTTGAGTATGTAGTATTTCATGAAATCTGAAATAGATTTTGGCTGATGCAAACTGTTCCTGTAGCTGAGTTGTCCCCAGTAGACACAAATTCCTTTTTGCAACAACATTAGTTTGAACAATGTTCGGTCATTGTAAAACTGACCGAGCAACAGCAGCAGGATCATCTTCCCCATCGCTCCATCTCTGGTGTGCTCCCAGCTCAAAGCAGTTGCAGTCATGGGAAAGAGTCACTGCAATGGAATCTGTCATTTGCAGATTTCCATCCGAGATGCAATTTAATCATTAGAGAAAGTTTCTGCAAAGCCAGCTCAGCTTGCCTTCCTAGAAGGAAGTCGACCCCAATTTTGTAAGCGGGTGTTTGTGAAGTCAAAGGTGCATTCTTAAACAGAATGCTCAAAAGCTGGCCAGCAGGAGAATGCCCAATCTGGCACACACAGGATAAATTATCCACGATTAAAGAGTTTCTGATTAATATGACTTATGTGCCAAAACTGCACATGCGGCGTATGATCTCAATTAGACTGAAACCTTATTCTTCAAGGCTGAGATCCAGATTCATTCTGTAATTTCTCCTTTGTTTAACTTGGACCTTTCTTGACAGGGTTTAAAAAAAATTAAAAAATTAAAAAGCCCTGCTCCCAAGAATCCCTCATTATAAATTAAATTTTTCCCTCAGTGTCTTTCTTATGGTGCCTTTCCTATTTTAATCTTTCCTAAAGATTCTGTGAAGTGGGGAGGGGGCGTTGTGCATCTAACATACACTACCATTTAGTTTTGCTAATGGAGCTTTAACAGTTTTCAGGAAAGAATGAGTCCCCATGTGATAGGTTTTGGTAAGGGGGGGCACCAGTCTTGCCAAAGAAAACTGCTTGAAGGTGGAAAGGAATAAGTATATAATCATGCCACTGTCATTACCTCTGATATTAAGAAAGTAGGAAATGTCAAAGCCTGTAATAAAAATAAGCCCAGATTTCATGAGTCCACAGGAGAGGAATTATCAACATTAATCATTCTGGCTAGTGTATTAAGATACTTGGCAACACAGAGATCAGCTTTTCCATTCTGTATTTATATTCAGCAATTCTGGGCTCCTTTCAAAGCAGTGCCTCTATGAATCCTTGGAGTACAAAATCTTTTTTTGAAATTGTTGTGTCATATCATAACTGTAATGTTTTCAAAAAACTGATTTGATAAATTCATATTTTACTATTTCTCTTTTATGGAAGCTGGACAGAACTGGAACCTCAAACTTCAAGGAAATATAATCTTTGTGCCTACAGTTGCATTGTTAATTATAATTTTGTTTGTTTTAAACAAAGCATCATAATGTCTGCTGGTATCAGCCTCAGTAGATAGACAAGACCAGGAATCTCTTTATTGCCATTGGCTATAATAATGGAATCTTTGCAAGTCTGATTGTTATATAGTGTCTCTTCCTTATAATTCATTGAATTAGGGAGGTTTCTGTTGAACTGCTTCTGAATGTTATCTGGAGGCAAGATGTTCTGTACATAAAAAAATGCTCTAGTCCCCTTTGCCCATATTATAATTCCTGCATATTTCTGTCGAGGTTGCCTCCCTTACTCTCTCTAGCACAGTGGTGTCAAACTGCCGGCCCAGGGGCCGGATGCATCATAGCGAAACCGCGCCCACCCCATTGCCGGCAATGGGGAAAAAGTCATGATACATCGCAACACGTCACATGACATTGCGAGTTTGACCCCCTGCTCTAGCACCACCCCAATCTTGGTCCACCACAGACCATCAACAAATGTAAGCAATGCTATTTAAGTCATTTCCTTCACTCTCTGCATTTGGAGACTCAAGTATCACATTCTTTAACCCTCCATAAAGTTATTATTTGCTATTCTGAAATTCTGAAATTATTAGATATATTTTAGTCATTTGAGGGAAAGATGTGGATTCAGCATATTGAAATGTGTAATACAAATACAAAGTGATTATCCAGAGACCAGTAGAGGGAGCTAAAAAGTTAACTTCTTGGCAGGCAAACTAAAGTCATAGGCTCTAGCAGCATTAATTAAGGAGTGTAGCTATAAAGGCAAGATAAACGTTTTTCAGTCTTTTGAACGCAAATTTTACTGTTTTAAACAAACCAACACAACCTACTCCCATGTATAATTACAGTTTATGCATTTTGAATTAACATTATCCTTTCTTAGTTATATTTCAGTGTGGATACACTAAAATACATTGCCTTTGTTCTTTCTTTCAGTACATTGTTTAGGGGATAGTTTTGGCTCACATAAGGATAAGTAACAAAAATCAAATCTAGTTTTGTGCTGTTCCTGCATCTAAGATATAATGAAATAGATGTTTACTGTATGTAGATGCTAAGATGAGAGAATAGTATAGGTGAAAAGGTGGAAAAAATTGAAACATGCACATTTCCTGAGATTATTTATATTCATAGACTACCTTGTCAACAATTTCTAGAATTTGTTTTTCTAACAGTTCTTTCATCATCTCCACTGGAAAACCTCAGTATAGCACCAATATGGGACTACAATAAATAATGTTTTGCTTGTGTGGCAAGAATAACAAAATGTCATATAATTAATAGTCTAGTCTAGGGACACCAGTAGTCTAAAATATCTATAATGCTGGCATTAAAGTTAATAATTTCTACTGTACTGTGTAAGGGAGAAAACCAATGAAGAGATGCATATAATTTGTCAACTGCAATGCACTTCACTGCTTCACAGCCCACTTAAAAACAAAGTCCACAGCTGGGTAGCTTACCAATTCCTCAAGGTGGAATTGATCAAAGCAGAAAAATAATTTTATTCTGACTGCATAAATTCTAAAGTATTTACATGCTAGTATAGCTCCACAATTCCTAGTAAATGTAAATCTTGTAATGCAACTGAGGAAATAGTGTGACAGCACAGTAGCTAAAATATATTCTCATCTTAGTTCCCAACTAGATATATTGTGAAGATATTGACACAGAATTTGAGATATCAACCATCAAACCTAACTTTGATGGAATTTCCTCATGGTTGCTGTGTCTGTATTGAAGCCTCTTCTAGTGCAAGTAGAAGTAAATAAAACAAGCTGATTTGTTCTGTAATGTTCTATAATGGTATAAGGTCTCCTGTTTCAAGCAGGGGGTTGGACTAGATGATCTCCAAGGTCATTTCCAACCATGTTGTTCTATGTTATTCTATATTATGTAATTCTAGTTCAGACCAGGTTGCTTTGAAAAAATAGCTTTGCCAGTATATTTCAGTCCACCTTTGAAGATCTGTGCAGTTTGAGAAATGACTAAAATGGTTAACAGTTTGATCAGCTTCAAAAAATAGCCTTGAAGGGCTTTGGCCGCATCTGGCATACTATGCAGCTTCTGGCATCAAAGTTAAAACTATTCAAGGCTGACATATAAGTCTATAACCAGAGACATACCTAGACTCTGAAACTACATAGTGAGACATATGTTTAAGAATATAAATTTTATTTATATTTATTTGTTTATTTTATGTATGTATGTATGTATGTATGTATGTATGTATGTATGTATGTCTTTATGTATTAAATTTGACTCCCAAGCTAAGTGGCAGAGACAGGTCTTTAGGGTCTTAGGAAAGGTCAGAAGGCTTAGGGCCATCCTCACACTGGGTGGCAAGATGTTCCCCAGGACAGGAGCAACAGCAGAGAAGGCCCTTCTCCTGCTATCTGAAATAACCAGGCTGATGGGGCCCACAGCATGCTTCCTCTGCTGGCATAGGTGGGATGGCCAATCCAAGTGGGATGAGCAGTCCTTCAAGTAGCCTAGGCCCATGACATGAAGGGCTTTAAAGATGATTACTTAACACTTGGAATTGTAGCCAGAAGCAGATTGGGAGCCAATGCAGCTCGTAGAGCAGAGGTATTACATGGGCCATTTTTTGGGCCCCAAGAGTTGCTCACACCATGGCACTCTGCACAAGCTGTAGTTTCCAAATGCTCTTCCAGGGTAGCCCCATGCAGAGCACATTACAATAATCCAACCATAAGATGACTAAGGTCTGAATGACTGAGCGTAGGAACTCCTAATACATGTATTTTTTTAAAAAAGGCTGAAGTCATATAGATAGGTCGAGAACTTCTTTACTCAAAACATGTTTTTTAAAAAACCAGTTTGAGTATATAGCACAGCTTTGTTTAATAAATGACATAGTTTGTAGAAAATAAATAATTAAGGTCTCAGTACCATTTGGAAATCTGTGACTATGCAGAACTCCAACCCCATAAGTGGGAAAAAAATAATATACTTATCCAGTTCTTTCCAACTGTCGTTTTTGTTTCTAACTCTTAAATAATGAGGCAATAAAAAAGAACTGAGTGAGCGAGAGCCACAATTTTATTAAAACTAATCAGCAAAGGAACCCATAGAGTTTCATGGCTGAGTTCTAGTGCTGAAACTCACTTTCTCATGCTAGAGACAGCAAAAAGCAAGCCCTTATTGGGGAGGTAAAATCTGAAGATAATCTGAAAATAGACCTTAATAGCTGATTGTATTTTCAAGCCATCCTTTCCCTTAACTGGATAAATGATCATGAAATAATTCATAATAAATAATTGGCATTAGGAAGAAACTGTGTAATAGATATCCATGAATTGATACAATTATGAATGGAGTCCCTGGATCCCTGGAGGGAAGAAAATGTGATTCCTCCATTAATGTAAACTCTACTCTAAGTGTAAATCTTATGTAAATGGCAACATAGTGTACTATTCTCTCTCTCTTTTTTAAAAAATTGCACTTCGTTGAATTCTAATCCTAAAATTAACTGCATACCTAGGTGTATGTTGGATTAAATCAATATAGGATAGAGATAACTTTCCAAATTGCAGCAAAATAATCCCAGTATCTTCTGCCCATATTTTGTAGATACTTTCTTTAAAATTAAATCCATATGCTAGTTTGGCTGGCTAAAGTAACTGAATCCATTGTGAATTGCTCTACTAAGTCTATATTCCCATGTCAGCATTAACAACCTTAAATGGAAGAAAATCCAAATAAAACACTTTAAGTTCAACTATAACATCATTATTAGTGCCATAGTCAGACTGAGAAGGACATTCTAAATAACACTTAAGCTCTTTTGGAATTTTGTGTTTAAGGAACTTGGTTGAAGAAGACTTCATTTTCACTGTAAATCATTCACAGTGGTCATGCTATTCTTTAAACATGTTCTTGTAATAAATCAGTGGCTCTCCTCAAGTCTTGGTAGGCCAGTGGAAATGATTTTATTTATTTATTTTAGAAAAAAATATGGTTCTGTTTCTAGTATTCAGTATTCAAAAATATTCAAAGACTATTCCTGAATAGTCTTTATATTTATATAACGTAGGGTAACGGTTTGCGAGAATAGACACCATGAGACATACTTTCAAGTAAATATGTTTGAGATTACAGTCTCCTGCTTGACTCAAGCTATTATTTTCATTAGAGAGAGCCCACCCTGCTCTGACAGATGTTAATTAAACTTAGACCAGATAGTATCTTCCTCTTTTCTATATCAGAACATGCAACAATGCCCTACATTTTCTTCCGTAGTTTGGTTACTGTACTGAACAAAGCCTACATCACGGAATCAAGACACAAGTATTTGAAATTGAAAGCTAGTATTTCATTTACTATGGCTACCTTCTGATATCGCCTTGTGGTGTCTGTGTAAAAGATTTCTCTGTGTAAAATGATGCTACATTACAGTAAGGGTCTGGATTGTAACATGGACAGTCCATGAACTCATGTACTGTAATAGCTCTAAATTATCTTAATTCTCTCTTTCTGTTAAGAAAGATATTTTTTCCCCTCTGGTTAATCTTTATTTGAAAATCTAAAAGCAATGATATTTATAGCATATCTTATCAGGTTTTTTGTTGCACTATTTACAAAATTAGAAGTAATTCATGATGGAAATTAGTAGCCAAATCACACAGCCAGTTTGCTGGCTAGTATCTGCACCGTATGTTGTAAAATGTTCTTCCCTCTACAGCTGCTGTGACAAAATTACTAAATTGTGAAATGTATATTTTTGAGATTGTGGAATGAGATACTTACAAAAAATACTTTCAGAGGATTATTTTATAATACATCATTTAAAAGGAAATAAAGCACTTGCTTACTTTAATTCAAAAAGTATGGGTAGAAATCAGCTGCAGTTTTTGCATTATTACTATTAGGAGCTGGTTCAAAATTGGTATCATGTGTATATATATATATATATACAGATAATATCTGTGGCAAATAATGAAGTATGAGCTTTCCCTAAAGCTTTTACCTCCCTCACTAGTGGATTAATTTAGAAGAAGTTGATGCTACTTCTGTATCATTTCACATGAAGCGCCAATCATATGCAGACTCACAAGAGTGGCTGTCTCCAAGTTATAGATCATTTGCTATAAATGCATTGGCTTAGTAAGAGGTCCTTCTATTATCAGGTGCAGAAAAGACATCTAGTGATACCATGGAGAAAATATCAAGTATGTGCTGAGCTGGAGCACATTAATAATGTTCAGAGTTCTGAAAGTTGCCATTACTAAATTGTGAAATGTATGTTTTTGAGATTGTGGAATGAGATAGTTATAAAAAATATTTGAAGTCCTGACTTTTCTATAGTGATTAAATAGATTCTATAGAATGACTTTTCTATAGTGATTAAAATCCTATCTTTATTTTACAAAGATCACAAACTATTTTTGAAATTATGTTACTTTTACTCATTATATATAAATAAGAAACAGACAAATTGATATTACATACAGTAGCTATAATTCAGTTTAATTAAAGCTTGATCATATGTAATAATAGTTATCAAACTTTCCATTGCATCTCTAGAGCACTAGTTCATAAACAAAAAGTAAGTACACAGCCCCATTCTAAGATTATGTGGAGTAATATTATATGATTAGCTGCATGGTCATCCAGATGTTTACAGTGGATCTGGCATTTTTTCCACCTATCAATCCCTTTGCAAGGACCTGGGATAAGGAGTTGTTGTTTGATGATATATTAAAGATATTGTCGGAGGATGTAAGCTGTTCCAAATAGAGCTGCCTTTTGCAATTGACTGATGTTGATTTTTGTCAGTGCTGATGGTGTTCAAATGGTGCTCCAAATGCTTTGGGATTGTGCCCAAGGCACCTTTTACCATTGGTACCTTTGCTTTCTATTGCCACAGTTGTTCTACTTCTATTTGCAGGTCTTTGTATTTTGTTATCTTTTCCAGTTTTTTCCTTTTCTCTTCTGCTATCTACTGCCTTCACTATCCAAACATTTTTGTCTTTCTTATCAATAATTGTTGAGTCTTAAATGTGCTTGTCTGTCTGAATTCTAAAGTCCCAGAGCACCTTAGCTGCTTCATTTTCTATGACTTTCTCTGTTTTATGATTTCTCCAGTTCTTGCCTACAGGCAAATGGTATTATTGCAAATCTTCTAGTGCACCATTGCTGCTACTTTGTCATGTCGTTGCTTGTAATCAGTCTGTGCGACCTTTTTGCAGCAGCAAATCGGGTAGTCTACTCACTGCTTCTTCAGTTTCTTTGCAGAGGTGGCATTTGCTGTCTGTTGCTATCTTTTCAATTCTGTCTTTATATGCATTAATTTTTAAGGCTTGGTCTTGCACAGCCAGAATTAGCTTGTTTCTTTCTTCAACGTTTCTACCATTGACAGCTCTCGTTGTTATCCAATTATCCTATTAGATTTGTGTGTGTGTATGTGTGTGTGTGTACTGGCCATGTAATGCTTTGCCTTGCCAATTTATTTTTATTATTATATTATTTTTCCACCTTTTTATATATAATTCAGGATGGTAAATACCTAATACCCCTTCTATTGTTGAATAATTATCTTTGCTAATCCCATTCATGATAGATACATAATTCCTCACATAATGATAAACTCCATATGGGTGATGTAAAATTCAGAATTCCTCCTAGCTGGGACAGAGCCAAACATGTGGTCTAAAAAGGGGGATTGGCTCATTCTTTTTCAGCTTGTCTATCCTCAGGTATAATATCTGTCTACATTTTCTTGCCCTCCTATTACCAGTCCTCATATTTAACTTAATACAGCAATTATTATGGAGTTTAATGTACAAGTGGTTTAGCATTTAGCCATCATGCCATTACAACATTTTGCCATAATCAACAGGATAATTAGACTTACACTAATTGTAATGTAATCATCATGCCACCTAAAGCTTCCAGGCATTAAGTTACCTTTTATTTTTAAAACAAAGTGAAATAGTAGAATCAAAGTTCATTCAGTAGTTACTTTTTAATTGCTGGGATTTCTAGCAATTAAACTGGCAGTTAATTCTCAGAACTGCATTCCTACAAATCAAGAGTAAGATCTTATTAAATTAAATTATTTGCAAAACTAAGATGAAACATTTAAGGACAAAAGGCACAATATGGCATATATCCACCCTGAAGGAAAGAAAAGTGTCTGTATGCCATCCTGGAAGGTGTGTGTTATTGGTGAAGAAAGACAATTGATATATTATAGGTTTGATAAATGTTTTTATCCCAAAGGAGATTGGGAATTTGCAAGATTGTTTTTCTCTTGTAATCATTTTGAAATAGGTACCCTATGTATGTTTTAAAATTAATACTCCAGTTTTTAAACTGTCACTCTCCCTGCACACTGGAAACATTATCTTTCTAATTCTGAGTAGGTTTTGTAATCATCTACTTAGATTATGTTCAATTATGCTGCTTTCCTTAGCTGTGAGCCACTGAAATCCCTCCTGTATCAAACAGAGTAAAGGCTATGTGAATCTGCCTTCAACTGAAGCTGACAGTCCATTGAACCTAACGTTGCCTAAGCACCTAGCAATGAGTCACCAACGTTAAGAGGGAGCTCATTCACAGCTGCTGCATATAGAGATCTTACAAAGGGAGAAATTTGGAACGGAACACGGAATTGTCAGCATACCACCCAAAGTGGGTGGTCTCTGCTCCAGCCAGATCAGAACCTTAGGTAAACTGAGTAGAATTGGAGTTTGTGTTTGACATAAATCAGTATATTTGGTCCAGGACAATATTTTTAATTGTCATACACTAATTAGAAACCGATCTGTTGAAAATTGAAAGTTAGATTTATTAAATTGAGTTCTAGGAGCACAACAGTGTTGAAACCTGAATAGTAATCTAGAAATATTAACCATTACTTATCTCTATGTGGTTAAGAGTCTGAGCTTATCAGCTGGAAAGCTCACAGCCTAAGTTCGAGAGCTAAGTGCTGTGTGATAGAGTGAGCTCCCGTTACTTGTTCCAGCTCCTGCCCATCAAAACATGTACAAGTAAATGCATGTAGACAGATAGGTAGCACTTTGGTGGGAAGATTACTATGTTCTGCATTTTCATGCCAGCCTCAGGAGGACAGAAACGTCTTTTAGACAATGCAGACTCAATCCGTTGAGAATCAGAGATGAGCATACACCCCTTGAGTCTATCACAGTGATGGCGAACCTTTTAGAGACCGAGTGCCCAAACTGCAACCCAAAGCCCACTTATGCATCATTGGGTGACGGGTGGGTGTGGCCATTGGGTGGGTTTGGCCATTGGGTGGGCATGGCTGCCGTGGTAACGGCAGACTGGATGGGACTAAAAAGTTCAATCAATTCCAATTTTGCAAGATCTTTTTTTTTCCTGCAAGAAGTTGAAATTGACTGATTGATTGAACCCTTCTTTTTTTTTTTGCACACGGCGGCAGAGGCCTAAAGCGAAAAGGTTTTATAAAACCCAGCTGAAGGCCTAGGACTGGGGCAATGGCGTGCGTGCCCACAGAGAGAGCTCTGAGTGACGCCTCTGGCACCCGTGCCATAGGTTCGCCACCACTGGTCTATCACAACTGGACAGGGTAAGCTTTTACGCCTTTATGCATTCTATATATAAGGTGAGAATGAACTATAATATTTAAGGCAATTATTGAGAAGATGTTGACATTGTTTAGTGTTTTTTTCTAGGCAAAACAATATATACGGTTCAGAATTTGGGTATTTTAAACAACTGTCTTTTCCCAACAGCGTCTGCACTAAGAGAGTGACTGCTAGGGGGTTCTACCTACCTGGAAGTGTGGCTGGATGTGATCCAGGATCAGGCATTCTCCTTGGAACAGCTGTTCCCTATGGCAAAGATGGCTGCCATCCTCCAGGAAGCTAGTAATAACTTTTTTCCCCCTGAAAGGCCTTTGGAAGCTGACTATAGATCACACAGGGATGTGTGTATGGATTTATATATTTTTATTATTTGATATTAGCTTGTTATAATTTTGTTAATAAAGTTTTAAAACCTAAAGTCCATAAGTTCTGAGGCAGTAAATAAATTGCATCAATCAATCAATAAGGAAATAAATATATTTAATTCCAGTGTGTATTTATGGTATGAGCTTCTATCATTGGCATACAAAATATTCTCATACATATTTTATTTCAATTATTTCTTAAACGTATCAGTTCTTGGCACTGAAAAATGTGATGGTTGTTTCTGTTGAAAAGTATATGAATAATAAATCAGAGGGGGGGGGGGTTGTTTAATTTTATATCCTTTGGCAGTTTTTCATTTCTATAGCGGTGTTCCTTTCCTGCCCAAAACGTGGTTCTCAGATTTTAGCATCATTGACTGTGACATTAATAGCTTCATAAATTTTTCAGTTAGAGAATTGGTTTTTTTTAAACAAAGATGTTCTATAAAATTATAGTATTTTGATGAGGATTACTGTTTATTATTTATGTATTATCTCTCATGTATATTTTGAAAATGGAATTTTTAATCTGTCACTGATTAAAGTCACTTTCAATGGCATCTGCAAGGAGAGGGTCAAGGCTGAGCAAAATGATGAAACTAGCGTTGCGTTGTCATGTTTGATGACATCACATGCATGTACTCCAGTTTTGTTACATCCACCACAATGTAAAAAAGATGTTGAGACTCTAAGAAGAGTGCAGAGAAGAGCAACAAAAATGATTAGGGTACTGGAGGCTAAAGCATATAAGGAACGGCTGCTGGAATTGGGTATGTCTAGTTTAATGAAGAGAAGGACGAGGGGTGACATGATAGCAGTGTTCCAATATCTCAGGGGCTGCCACAAAGAAGAGGGAGTCAAGCTATTTTCCAAAGCGTCTGAAGGCAGGACAAGGAGCAATGGATGAAAACTAATCAAGGAGAGAAGCAACCTAGAACTAGGGAGAAATTTCCTGACAGTTAGAACAATTAATCATTGGAACAACCTGCCTCCAGAAGTTGTGAATACTCCAACACTAGAAGTTTTTAAGAAGAAGAGACTGGACAACTATTTGTCTGAAATGGTATAGGCCAGACATGTCAAACTCGCAACATGGTATAGACTTTCCTGCCTGAACAAGGGGTTGGACTAGAAGACCTCGAATGTCCCTTCCAACAACAACAACAACATCATCATCATCATCATCATCATCATCATCATCATCATCATCATCATCATCATCATCATCATCATCATCATAGTTGTGGGGTGTAGTATGACATTGATTTCATCATTTAACAAGAGCAACAACTTCCAGCAGGTACCATTGATTAGGTCGAATTTATTGGCTGACTTAAGTCTGCTGGTAACACTTCATGCCCATGATTCATATCCCAAATTTCAGCTAGTGATTATCATAATTTATTCATGTAAATGTTGCACATATGGAGAGAAGTTCTACAACTCCAGCAAGCTTGATGATCATTAACAAATCTATAGTGGAGAAATATCATAAAAATACTCTGCAGGTCAAAAGAGCTTCTATAACCTTTTCTCATGAAATAATCTACGCCTGAAGAATTCTGGGATCCAAAATGTGCTTAAGAATGTGGAAAGAATTCCTGTCTTCAGGGCTAAAAGATTTGCCTTGGAAAGCTCATAAAAAGATAGAATATTTTTCAGCGCTGAGTTTTAATAACTCATGGAAGATTCACTAAGGGGATAAAGTATATTAGTTGAATAACTGCACGGTATGTGTGAAAGACTTCAAATACTACTACAAGTCCCAGAAGACACTGGGGCAGACAGGAAGAGCAGGGACAAGATAAGAGCTGTCAGCCCTTTGAGGTAGGCCATGTCAAGAAATACAGTAGATACTTCAGAGATTCCTGGAATGCTACTTTATTGTTGTAAAGTATATTAACAGAATATTAACAGAATACTGAAAGCTCATCCAAATTCCCCTCTGCCCCATGTTATACTAAGCAAAATCAAGCCTGGGCTGTTTTGAGTTTATTTCTCACACTTCTTTCTAGTCTCCAAATCCCACTTCATGGCTTAAATCTTCATGGCAGTCTCATTCCATTCCTATATTCCATTAGAATAAAAGGAGAAGCGTGAGAGTCTAAAATTACTAAGTAAAAGAAAATTTTATGTCACAATTTGCTCTGGAGTCTGTGGTCAGAGTCATCCAGTGGGGATGGGGGCGGCAGTCAAGATGGTAGCTGTGTGATCGAAGTTCTACTCCTTTTTAGAGGTGTTGATTTTACATTTGTTTTTTCTTTTAAATCTTTTTAGGGAAGATGTTGATGCTTAATAATCTTACTGAGCTTTCTTTTTTTTTTTAAATTGCTCTGCTAATAGTTTTCAATTTTGGATTTTTATTTTATTATTATTTTTATTGCATTTTTTCCCTAAAGTATATGGTCTTTTTTCTTTTTCTTTTCTTTTTGTCAAATGTTTTGGGAAAGGAAAAAATAAATGCTTTAAAGACATGATTTACTAGGCTTCCATGGGTATAATGAAATCCATCAAGCATTAAATAGATGGACCAGGCTTTGCAATTCTTTTCTTAGCCTATGTAAAAGAGTAAGCTTTTAGGTTATACTTTGTACTTTCCCCTTGATCAAGAAGCATGAGTGAAACTTATATGAAATACAGTGGATGTGAATAGTAGTGGAGGCACATCTGTGTGCCATGATTGAAAGTAGAGGGTGCTTCTTTGACCTCAGAATTCCCTCCAGAATTTGGACCACCTCCTCTCCTTTGAAGTTAATCATGTATAGGTTCTTGCCCAACTTTGGTGATTTGTGTTTGATCTATCATATGACTTCTTTAGTTCAGGCTATTCCTTGAAAATTCTCAAGTTGCAACTGCTTTTGGCCACTCTAGTGTGCATTACTAATTGTATCATGGTGCTATTTGGCATGAAAGTATCACCAAACCAGCAGTATAGCAACAGCAATATTTTTACATCTGGTTCTTAGGTTGTAGCACGTGAAAAGGAGAATTAGGATAGCCAGTAGGAATTCACAGCTCTAGTAGTAAGCTGACATCTTGCATGTCCCGAGGTCTGCAGAACAAGCTATTTTGATTGGAGGAGACATGAACCAAGAAGTCAAATCACAGTGGAATTTTATGTGAATGTCCAGAATGCATTGGGACACCTGACATTTTGGTAGAGAGAAGAACAGAATCCTGCTCAGAATGTGCTATTCAGTGTTGAGATTAATGCTGTGCTTCATGCCTATCATGTTAAACCATGCATTAGAAGCATCCTTGAACTCACAACAGTGGATAGAATTAGGCCAATTTTCCTCTTTTGTCTCTAAATAAATGAACATTGTCCTACCTTATTTATTCAAGAGCATCAACAAGATAAATTATGAGTCCCAAATGACAAGTTAATACTATATTGTTTAATATTTTTATTATGGATTTTTACACATATATTCTTTGAACAGTATTCAGCAGTGCATTTCTACAGCCCCTATACAGATTTTTACCAAGGCTACATTTCCGTACCCCCAGCATTGGTTAATGATTCCAGAAAATAAGTTTGATAGTTGAGTGGACTTCTCTAGAAATTCAGAAATATAGAAATCTATACTGTAATGCTAAAATTATCCCTTTCCTCCAAAAAGATATTAAGGCAAAAAATAATGGAAAAAATGTCAGGAAAACAATTTACACTTTGTACTTATGATATAAACAGGATTTTCTTTGTTTTGTTTGTTTGTTGTTTTGTTGTTTTTTGGGAAAGAAAATAGGAGGCTCTGTTAAAGGAATTTAAGATTTCTTTGTCTTCTCTCCAGAGAATTTACAAAAAATGGGTTAGTTCCTTCCTCCACACTAGGATTAAAAAAAGAGAGAAGGAAGAAGAAAGATGTTGTTGAGAGCAATTGAGTATCAACGGAGGTAGGAAGTGAATTTAAACTTGGGAATGTAATAAGATAACAAACTGGCCTACTGAAGCCTTTAACAGCTTATAGTAAAAATACATCATTCAGACATTATTGTTCTCACAAGAGTCTCTGAAAAAGCATAAGAACAGGATTTCTTAAAAGGAAGTAGTTTTCAAAAAAACATTGCTAACCTGCATAGCAAGTTATTAGGCGGCACAGATTTATCAAGAACTATCAATCTTCAATATTCAGTGTTACCTCAGGACTGAGGTCAGCATGCCTGCAAAGAGTGGATGTAGAAGAAGTGTAGGAGAGTAGTATGGCCCCATCTCTTTCTCTGAGCACCCAAAAGATATCTAGCTCTCCATTGTGAGAAACTGAATGTTAGATTAAGCAGGACTGCTTTTTTGTAAAGTAAATATTATGAAAAAGTTATTCATAATGTTTTGCAAAGAAAGATATACAGTTTATATTCAGTATTTATCAGATTAACTTCACATAATTGTACACAAATAACTTTGGACTGGAACTCTGGGCTTTTAGAGAAGATACATAGATTTCAGAAGATATTTAATTGCTTCAAATAGTTTCATTTCACTTATCAAAATTATTAGTTTTAAAAATAAGCTCTCTGACTTCTATTTTATAAAATATGTGCAGTATATTTTATCTTACCAATATAAAATACTAAATATAATTAAAATTGAGTAGTGGGAATCTAATAATTTTGTTGTTTAATGTATTATATACATTTAGATTTTTCTGCATTATGTTAAAAACAACCTTTCTGGTGAAAAGCTTTGCTACTGAAGGGGGGAACTGCTTTAGGAGCATTATGTATAGAACCTGGATGACTAAGAATCTCCATAGATATTCCTCACATATAATTCACATGATCGGATCCGATGGTATTGAAAGCAATCCACTTATCTGTGATCAAGAGATCTATGTGGACCATAGTGCAGATGGGTACCATTCCAATTACTTGTTTGTGGAAGACAGATGATTTAGAGAAAATACCATCATAAAACATCTGCTTAGTTTTACACCCAGCAAGTAAAGTAATGTAACACTTAACCTGAAAAGCCCAAATTGTTCCAAAGTGCACAATTTTAGTTCTGAGTGAGAGTAATGTTACAAAATTTGTTTAAATTCTTAGGAGAATAGCAACTCCTGAACTATGCAAAAGGTTAAAAGTCTAGGCCACCCAGACATGCACTAATCTCAGCATCAGAGATTAGTTCTTCCAGTGGTCCTGATACAGCAGAAGATGCTGCAGACAAAAAAAACCCCAAAACATGTCAGTGGTGATGCTCACTTGAGGACTCCTTCTCCCGGGGTCTTCGGTGTAGCAATTAAGTCCATAAATAAGGAATGCACTTGTCTATTTTAACCAAATGCAAAGGTAATTTTTGCTAGGAAGGACTATTTTGTGCAGTTGAGTTAACACAGGAGCAGGCTGGACTCCTGCCACTTTGTGCTTAATGAATCTAAAACCATCACCTTGAATTTTGCTTGGAAGCCTAGATGGTGCTCATTCAGCAGTGTGTTTCCATTTAAATTTGAGCTTCAGAGGTTTATGCCCAAGTACCAACACTCAATCTATTTTATCCACTGTTTTACTTCTCTGACAATGAAAGCAAAATGAATTCTTCATTTTAGCCTTCTTTATAAAAAGCAGTGCTTAAGGTGAAGTGAGAATTGTCTCAAGCAAAGTTCAAGTAATAATTTAACATCTTTTGTGCATACAGGCACTGTTCTGAAAGTCGCAAATCACAGAAATCTGATGTTGAAGCCTTTTAAAAGACTACTGGCCTAAAGCTGGGAGATGAAAAACATGTGGTGTACCCTTCTAGCAAGAGTTCAGGGATGGGATGAGGCTGAGAGAGAAAGGATGTTTGTATCTGCATAGGAGGGTCTAAAATGCTCTGCAACCCGACAGTTCATTTAAATCATTAATCCTCGATTGAAGACATTTCCACATTTTAATGGACTGCAATTACACCCAGTATTTCTTAATACTAGTGTCAGGTGTTTTTCAGCAATGGCACAAATGGGCGCTTAGTGCTATAGTTCTGAAGAAGAAGGCATTTAGTCTGGGCTCATGTGAACAGCCAAATATAAACACGAGCACATAATTCCATCTGCTTTTTGGCAATTTGTTGTTCCTTTCAGGTTCGTTTTCCCCGTTTGTCTTGTGGACACAGTTTGCAGGAAATGTCAGCCTGTGTGATTGATAGCATAAGATTGGATGTCCTGACTTCATGCTTTCATAAAGCAAGACAGCTGTTGGAAGAAACTTTTCCTGCAGGAGCTGGAAAGGTTCAAAATTTCCATCTCTTTGACGATTTGGCTGGATGAAGAATTGGAATTTTTTTAGGCAGGCAAGTAAAAGAATTGCTGAAGATGTACAGCGAAGCCTTCAAGTTCTCTTTAAAACCAATTCCTGAAAGAGGGGATGTTATAAAAACAATAAAGAGTAATTAAAGTTTTACTATCGAGCATAAATTAGCATCTTGTCAATTGTGGGTTATTACGGATGAAACTCCAGGAGTACATGGACATGCTGTCTTCAGTTATTCCTGCAACTGCAGGAGTTGCATTTCTCAAGGTACTTGACTGGATTACCATATGCCATTCTGGCTTTATTATCTACAGAAGAGGGCCATTGCTACAGAAATGCTCCAGAATGTAGTGTCAACAGGATCTGTATATCATTGCCAAGGGCCAATGAAAGTAGCTATATCAAAATTCCCCTCTCCCTTTTGTTGTACAGTATTTATAAAATTTGAGCAAGGAGAATTTGTAGATATTTTATATCATGGCATCACTGCAGTGCAACAGATGTGAAATCACAGGAGCAGTTTGGTTGAGTTAGCTGAGAGGTTGAAAATTAGCAACTCTTCCTTCCTTCCTTCCTTCCTTCCTTCCTTCCTTCCTTCCTTCCTTCCTTCCTTCCTTCCTTCATCACAATATCTCTTTTATTGATTAAGTATAGTTTGAGCAATAAAATAATGTTAAAAAACAGTGTAGTTTTGAAAGATTTGCTCTTTTTAATTCAAGATTATTGCTTCTGGGCCATAAACTCAGATCATTTCCAGGTTTTTGTTTCCATATTTGTTTCTGCCTTCTAGAACAGGGTTCAGCTGAAATTGCCTTCTTCTTGTCCCCTTCTAAAGTTTGCACAATATAGCTGTTGTATCATACTAACCCAAGATTTAGATGAAAAAGTAGATGAGCTACCTCACTAGTTATCATTCTAGAAAATGACACAGTTATGAACTCAAAACAGATTTAATTTTATTTCTGTTGAAGTCTGAAGAAAATCTGATCAAACTATAGCTACAATGTAGTTTTATCCTACTGTGTGACTTGCAATTGCACTGAGCATTGGAAAAATATTTAAAATGAGTTATGATTCTAAAAACATCCAATATCCTAAAAGAATCTCAAAATAACTTTGAGATTTAGAGCCCAAAATTAAATTTGAGTTGCTTAGGAGCAACCAAAGCATGGCAATAATTCTTCTGTGGGTGGATTTTCAAATGCCTTGAGGTAAGACGATATTTGAGTCACAACAGCTACATCTAGTAAACATTTCCAGAATTACTAATCATCTGTACTGCTGCTTAGCTCAGTCTGGATCCCAGTAACAATCTAATCGCTTATGAAAATATACATTCTCGACCCTTCCAATTATCATGATTGTATGGAACTGGAAGGAAGCCAGTTTGTATTATTTTCATGTAATTGCTTCACTGCTAGAATCCTGAAGGCCTTCAACTATAAAAGACTTTAAAATGGTTACATTAAACAAAAACCTGTTTAAGGATTTGAGGATCTAAATATTGATTTCTATTGTAGTGAACCCAATTTTCACATATGATTCTGTCATTTTGTAATATGAAAATAGTGCACAGATAAACAGTTTGCTATCAATCATGGCTCTCCCAATTTTCTTTCTTTTTAATTAAATGGTGAAGTATGTGGTTTGATTTTGATAGCAACACAAATTAGTGTCATTTAATATTCTACTCCTACACATATGCTACTTTCTCTATGTAAATGCAAACATCTGTGAAAAACAGCAACATCTTATATTTCTTTCAAAGAAAAGGATGAAAATGCAATGCAGGGGAAAAGGATTATGTAGTTTTACTGCATTTTTATTAATGAGTTTAGCAATCCTTCCTCTTTGTGCTGTGTTAAAACAAAGTGAAGGCGAACATAGCTCCTAGCATGTCTCATATGCACAAATATTAGTTGTAGAAGGAATGCACAAATATTAGTTGTAGATGTACCTCCACACAGAAATCTATGTGATACTATTTAGTTAGATAATAATCATTCTATATACAACAACGTGAAATCACAATTGCTTGTTCTTTAGCTGGTATTAGCTTTCATACACTTTGAGTCTTTCCCAAGATCTTAGGAGGTTGTAATGTATCAGGGTAATATATGTGTGGATCCAAGCAGTGTGGTCTTCTTTAATTGACAGTTGGAAATTTTGCCAATGTGCGGATTTTCTAAGTGCCGTCCAACATTTTTTTGGTATGGCACATAGTGTAGACCAGCATGGCCGGTTTATGCCATAATCTTTCAGTTCTCATTTTCATATCTTGATCCTTTGTGATCCTCTCCAATTCTTAGTCTTCTACTATCCCCTGGTATTGCCACATCAATTATCCACACTTTCTTCTTTTCAACCACAGTTAAATCTGGTGTATTATGAGCCAAGACTTTATCACTCTGTATTCAGAAATCTCACAATATTTTAACCTGCTCATTTTGTACTTCTTTTTCAATTCCACCCATTTTTAGTTACTGGCACATAATAATTTTTATAGACTTTCCAGTGAATTATTTTGGCCATTGTGTTATGTTGTTGTCAGTTTATGATAATTTTCTTGCACAATTGATTACTATTTCTTCTGCTTCTTTGCATGATTGGCACTTTGAATCTTTTCAATTCTGGCAATTGAATTATTATTATTATGGTTGGTTGAACAGTAAGCCAGGTGTTTAGATTGGATTTGGCATTTTTATCCACCTATAAAATCCTTACCAAGGACTTGGGACATCAGATGATGTTGTTTGATGGTATTAAAGATATTGTTGCAGGATGTAAACTGTTCCAAATAAAGCTTTACAATTGACTGATGGTGATTTGTCAATACCAATGGTGTTCAAGTGGTGCACCAGATGTTTTGGAGTTACACCCAAGCCATTTATTTTCAGGTTTTATCTTTATCTATTTTTCCCTTCCTCTTTTGCAGAAATTGACCATGTGATGATTTTTCTTCCCAGCACTCTGTTCATGTTTTTATTACATTATTTCTATATTCAGTTTTTGTTTCCTGTACATTTAGTAAGTTCCAATTTTTAACTTGCATCACTACTTGTTCTTGGCTGTCTTTTACATAATCAGCCAATGCACGCCCTTCTAATTCAACAGTTTGCTTGACTTAAAGTAAACCTCTGCCTCCATTTCTACAGGGCAGGTATAATCTAGCAATATCACCATGGGAGTATAATGCATAGTAAATAATCATCCATTTTTCAGTCCAAATTGTTCACTTCAGCTTGTGTCCAGTTAATAATTCCAGCAGTGTATCATATTACATGTATGGCCAAGATATTTATGGCTTTGATGGTGTTTCGACCATTCAGTTTTGTCACTCTTTGGATGTATTCTTTGCTGATCACATTTTTAATTTGTCCAGTTACAAAATGCGTAGTTACATGTAAGCATCATTTGGGTGGCTCCTAATGGTATGGCCACTCAGCATTTCAATTCTATTACTCTTTGTGATTTTACACCAATTTATTGCTAATGTAGCATATTTTTTCTAGATCAGATTCCATTCTATATCTGTGCTAAAAATTCTTACAGTGTTTGTCAATGACTGGATATCAATTCTTTATTATCCATAAGCTTCAAATCATCCATATAAAACAAATATGACATTTCATTAACTTTTTTTTTCTGTGTGACTCAAGATTTGGTTTTTTTTCAAAATCATTGAAAGGGGGATCATAGCAATGACAAATATTAAGGGTGATAATGAGTGACCGTGGAAGATGCCTCTCCTGTTGAAAAGCCCATAGTTTCGTTTCTAACCATCAATTCTATTTTCCACTGCTTTATTATTTTTGTCTACGAGCAATCTAATGTTTTACTTACACAAGTTGTTTCCAAACATTTGATGATTCAACTATGTGCAAATAGTTCTTGGCTTAAAACCATTTATTTAGCGACCTTTTGAAGTTACAACAGCATTGAAAAAAATGACTTACAATGGTTGCAGCATCCCTAGAGTCACCTGATCAAAATTTGGGTCCTTGGCAACCAACAAGTATTTACGATGGTCATGTAATCACCATTTGCAACTTTCCTAGCTAGCTTCCTACAAACAAAGTCAATGACAGATTTGCTTAGTGATCACATTAACATTTGTTTAAAAAAATCCATAAATTTGGTCATGATTCCTTAACAACCACCTTGCTTAGCAACAGAAATTCTGTTCCCAATTGTGATTGTAAGTCATGACTACCTTAGTAATTGAATCAAACACCTTTTTATACTTAATCCAGACTATATATAAATTGGTGACGATCACTTGACTATGAGCCAGCAGTGTGCAGCAGCAACCAAAAAAGGTAATACAATCCTGGGTTATATAAACAGAGGCATAGAATCAAGATCACACAAAGTATTAATACCACTTTTTAAAACCCTAGTGAGACCATACCTGGAATACTGCAGCCAATTTTGGTCACCATACTACGAAAAAGATGTTGAGACCTTGGAAAAAGTTCAGAGAAGAGCAGCTAAGATGACCAAAGGTCTGGAGACTAAAACATACGAAGAATGGCTGCGGGACTTGGGTTTGACTAGTCTAAAGAAAAGAAGAAATAGGGGAGACATGACAGCAGTATTCCAGTATCTGAGGGGCTGCCACAAGGAAGAGGGGGTCACATTGTTCACCAGAGCACCAGAGGGCAGGACAAGAAACAATGGTTGGAAACTGATCAAAGAGAGAAGGAACCTGGAATTAAGGAGAAACTTCCTGACGATGAGGAAAATCAACCAGTGGAACAGCTTGTCTTCAGAAATTTTGGGTGTTGTGTCCCGTGCCTGCAGAAGCAGGCATGGGAAGTTGCAAGAGTCCCGGGCGTTTGCAAAAGCTGCCCGGGACCAGACTGACCGGTGCCGGCCTTGCGCGCATGCGCAAGGCGGGAAAGGACTACCTTGTGACTGGGGGGAATTGCCCGGGGATCGGAGAGTATATATAGAGGCTTGCGTGCCTCTGGGGTTGTCGTTGTTCGTAGAATGGAGCAAACAATAAAGACTTGTTGGAGATGTTCCGTCTCAAGCGCCATTATTCCCAGGACTTAACGCTGGCGACGAAGGTGGGATCCAGTCTCTACAGCTAAGAAAAGCTAGAAGACTCACCCAAAGAAGTCCGGGAAACAAACGGCGTGGAAGTCAGCGTTATCTTGCCAGTACGAAATCGCTGGAGGATGCGTGCGGCTGCAAATGACGACCCTGATCCTCGAACGGCGTGAAAGTCAGCGTTGTCCTGCCAGTACGAAATTGCTGGAGGGTGCGTGCGGCTACAGAAGATGACCCTGATCCTCGATCAGGGCTTGGAGAGACACGTTTCAACGGAGAGATCAGCGAGCTGGGGAATCAGCAGATGAATCTGCAAGTGGAGTGGCCAAGATTTTGCGGCCCACTCGAAGCGCTCCAGTGACTGCAACCATCCACACGAAGGTGGACAAGCATTACCAAGCAGCTGGGAGGAGGTCCAAGGATCGTCAGGACAAGGGCCCAGCTGAGCTTCATTGCCTCGGACGCGGTGGATGCCAGAAGCGTGCGGAAATAAAGGCTACATCGCTACGAGCTGCCTGGGTCGACTGAAGGAGTTTCTACTAGACAGCATGATTTGCCACGATACGGCGGCTCCTTCACACCCTTCTACCAAAGGTGGCGTCCATGTCGGGCGCAGCATTGTTTATTCTAGGGGGGAGGGGTGTTGTGTCCCGTGCCTGCAGAAGCAGGCGTGGGAAGTTGCAAGAGTCCCGGGCATTTGCAAAAGCTGCCCGGGACCAGACTGACCGGCGCCGGCCTTGCGCGCATGCGCAAGGCGGGAAAGGACTACCTTGTGACTGGGGGGAATTGCCCGGGGATCGGAGAGTATATATAGAGGCTTGCGCGCCTCTGGGATTGTCGTTGTTCGTAGAATGGAGCAAACAATAAAGACTTGTTGGAGATGTTCCGTCTCAAGTGCCATTATTCCCAGGACTTAACATTGGGCGCTTCATCACTGGAGTTTTTTAAGAAGAGACTAGACAGTCACCTCTCTGAGAAGGTATAGGTTCTCTGCTTGAGCAGGGGGCTGGACTAAAAGACCTCCAAGGTCCCTTCCAGCTCTATTCTTTTCTGGTTTTCATGTCTGAAATTTTCCAAAGTTATTCTATTAATCATAAGTTCATCTTTTGTACCTTTTGTTTTCTTTTATTTCCTTTCTGTTCTACTGGAAAAATGCTATTTTCTTCTCAATATTCTTGGATGTTGTCCACTGTTATGTCTATAATTTAAACATTGCAGGCAAGTGTGTTATTGGCCTACAGTTTCCTGGTGTTATCCCTTTCACTTTTTGAATTAGATATGAAGACCATCACAAGTCAGCCTGGTGCAGTATATTTTAAATAATGAATCTTCCCAATTCCACACCATTTCTTTATATTAGATAGCCCAGTGCTGGATATAACATAAGGAGTCCAGGATCTTTCTATTCTTTCCAAGTAAAAATTTATCCAGGGAGAATAATCAACTAACTCACACTGGGAATCAATCAGCTGCTTCTGGATTAAGGTTTAAGGCCTATATTGAGAAACACCTGTTATAGATGCTTCAATTTTATTCAGTTGTGGAAAGAATTCCACTGGCCTTGTTTATGTCTGTGAGTGAGGGGAAAAAAACAACAACGATAACTGCCAATGTTGTGGTATCACACCACTGCATTGCAAAACTGAAGCTGTAGACCCATTTGTTTCAGGAAAACTATTCAATTTCCAAATGTTGTTTCAAAGGATGAATTATATCCTGTCTGAGTAAATTTTAAGTACCTTCTAAGGAAAGCTTAAATAGAGTAATATAAAAAACCTGATGTCTGCTCAGACTTGCATGCTGTTTTTATTGCAATCTTAAATCAGTGCAAGCTAATAATTGTCTCCATAAATAACTCTAGCATATAATTCAGCATTATGAAACCAGACGCAACACATAAAGAATACGTGATAAAAGATTGTGCATATTAAAAGGCTAGCTTTAAGAACAGTTTGTTCAGTCTGCAATAACAACTAATGGCAACAAAAAATAGCATAAATAGTAAAGAACATTGTTAGAATTATCTACTAGAGAATTAAGGAGAGGCTCCACCCCTTTGCATATGCATTATGATATTATATGCATGCATGAAAAGGATGGAGTTTCTATCATGATGGTACAACACTGCTGGTTTGAAGCTAAATATCCCAGGATAATCCTGCAAAGTCCAGTCTGGCCCAATCAGCAGGATCAAAGATTTATTCTTTCAAGCTTCAGAGAACTTTCTCTCTTTGGAATACAGTATATGCACTGGGCTGTTGTACATGTTATATTTATATGGTTCTTAGTTGCGTATAACTTTTAGTTGTTAATTAGGGTGTTGATGGCTGGCTATTAAGTTGTTAAAATTGTAAAAACATATTACAGGCTGCAAGTAAATTGATTAAATATCTGCACACTGAAATGTAAAAGCAGTAGACATGTCTGAATAAATAGTTAGTTAAAACATTCCTATTAATAATTATGAATGTGAAAATGGAGGAAAGAGAATTAAGAATAACTTTAAAAGGCACTTTAATATATATATATATATATATTTAAATCAGTACAATCCCATCACTTATAGGCTCATTCCAATGGCCTGGGGAATAAAACTGATGTAGATACATGCCTGCTAGTGCAGCAAAGGACAATAAGATGCAATAAATATGCCTGCCACACATTTCATTCAAAGTTTAATATTTGGAAATAATCTACCTGGAATATGCAGTATTTTTTTGTATTCAGTGTGTTTGCAGAAGTCAACCTTTCAGAGCTGAATTAATTTAGATGACATCTACTGAGCTTAGAGCAAAGAGGTTCTCACTGAAATAATAGATGTAAATGCCTCTGTATATCTGACTTTCTGTGAGATTGCCAGAATAAGCTTGGTATAATCCCTAAAGCAATGGTTCAAGACATCCATATTTCTTTCTGAATTTATTTTTGAAAGAGTAAACCATCTTTTAAAAGAGACTTTTTCCATGGCAGCTTACCTAGTCTGCATGACGTCAGGTGAAATAGAAAGAGACAGTCAGGATTAAAGTGATAGTTAAAAATTCCCAATAATTAAAAATACAGGAGAAAATATTGAGTGCTGAAAAATCCTTTAGTTGCTGATTGCAAGCTGTCTATTCTGAGACATGTTGATTGGCCATTTTGGATGACTGAATGATTGGTTCCTGCTAAATAAGAGGCTTCTGTAAAGTTTCTATGTGGAATATAAGATAGTCTGGATGGTCTAACAGGATGGACTAACAGGAGCTCAGTAAATGGGAGAATTTCATGCAAAGCCCCTCAATAAATAAATCAATTTCCAGGTTAGGTTAACAATATTACTTGATACTTAAATAAAATGAAACATGAAGAAAGAAAATATTTTCTTTTGGAGGTGCCTTTAGAAGTAAATATGAACAGGACTCTACAATCATGACTTAGAATGTTTATGACATATTTGCATACCTTCATGGAAACACTTGAATATGTTTGCAAGAAGTACAAATTTCTAATTATGCTTGAAAAGGCAGTCAGATAATTTGGGCAGTAAGTGGAGATTCTTTCATAACACTTATGCTCTTATCTCGATCAAGAGGCCCTGCTCATACTTATTTGTGCCTTGGTTATCTTTTGATTTGACTATTGCAATTTGCAATTTATGCCAAATCAAGTCTAAATATCTGGTTGAATGCATTACCAACCACAATATGGAATTGTGGGCTGTATCACAAGAAATGTAATTTCCCAGTCACAAGAAGTAATTATTTCATTAGATTCTGTGCTGATTAGATCCCATTTAATTAGATCCTATCTCAAGTATTATATGTAATTCTGGGCACCACTCTTCAAAAATAATTCAGAAAAAAGGAATAGGTCTAGAGATCAATACAGTTGATTATAGACTAGAAACAAAATCTTATGAAAAGAGAATGAATGACCTGGGAATTGAGAAGATCAGACTGGAAGAGGGTGGGAGGAATAAAGAAGCACTTTTCAAATACCTGAAAAAGAGTACCTACAAATATCTACAAGAAGAAAGGCTGGATCCAGGAAATAAAAGATTTTTATATCTATTATCTAATATTCTACTATTAGAATAGTAGAGCATCCTAAGAATTGGATCAGTTTGACAACGGAATTGATATAGTAATTTTCCTTAAATATTTAGCTTCTTGTTTAGTCTGTTGTTCTTGAACTTAAGAGTTTATCAGTCAAAATTGGTAAGTCAAAGACAGGGATATCACAACTTCCTTTATCTGAAAGGCCATTGTGACTTTGCATTGATTGTCCAGATTTGTATTCTAAAAATGAGCAGACCTAGGGTTGATTGTGAAGAATAGAATTCTGAGGTTTCAAGCATTACAATGTTTTAAAAGCACACATTTTCCCACTAACCCCCAAATCCTGCCCGCCCCCGCCCCCGCCAAAATGTAAAACAGCCTGAGTTTGTTTTGCCCTTTGGACTGAAAATCATATCTAGGTCACATCTGGGTTACTTTTTTGGTGAAATTTGTCAAAAGGTAGGATTTAAATATGATGTGAAGTAAGGCAGTTGTAGCCAGTAAAGGTTTCTGGCTACAATTGACACAGTGGGACAGCCAATTCTTTTAACAGGATGTCCTTGTGGCAGCCATTTTATGAGAGCACTGATAAAACCTTTGCCAGTCTCTGCAGTTGACTACTCAACACCTCTTTCTTAAACCTGAAACTTCCATCATATTAAAAGTCGGTCTCTGAAAACTGAGAAGCATGACTTTGAAGACATGGCAAACTAGCTTCCAAATGGACATGTCAGAACAAAGATTGTTGTGCAGACCTATACATGTAATAAAAGCACAGATTTTGTATCTAACATTTAGATTTTCATCTTTCTCTCTTCATTTTCTATCCTGCCACCCAGCTTCAGATGCTTCCCTTCCACCTATTACGTTGTGCTTGGACATGACTGTAAGTTCCTGGTTGTGATGACAGAGCAATGGGAGTCCTAACCATGTTAATGCTAGCCCCTGGCATTTTTATAGTCCTTGAAATATACCTTATTGACAGATATTTTTCATTATGCTGCTCCTTTACGCATATGCCGAGTATGTTGAAACCCACTGAGACAGTTAACAAAATAAACCATTGTCAATTAACAACCCAATAGACATAGTTGTTGTTCTAGTTTTAAAGCCTTTGGCTTTTACCAAAAGTTTGTTCTAAGTATCAGATCACATTATTCTCAGGAAGAAGATGCGGAAGATTTCAGTGCAAGCTAAACTCAATTTGGCATGAAAGAATGGCTGCATTTAATGTGCAGGCTGCCTTTTGTATGCCTGGCCATTGAGTCATAGGGGAAAAACATAGTTACAAGATTTGAACAAGGATCAATAGGTTACAGGTATTATTATTATGGATCATTGCACAGTCAGCCAGATGTTCAGACTGGATTTGGCATTTTGTCTATTTATCGAGTCCTTACCAAGGACCTGGGATAGGCAGATGTGGATGTTTGATGGTATTACAGATGGAAGCAGTTCCTATAAGGCCGCCTTTTGCAATTGACTAATGGCGAATTTGTCAATGCCAATGGTGTTCAAGTGGTGCTCCAGTTGTTTTGGGATTGTACCCAAGGCTGCTGCTGCTGCTGCTATTATTATTATTATTATTATTATTATTATTATTATTATTATTATTATTATTATTATCATCATCATCATCATCATCATCATCATCATCATCATCATCATCACATTTCTTTGCTGCCCATCTCATGGTTTCCTCTTAACATGGCGGCACCAGTCCATCTTTTAATATTTGAAATCTCAATGTGTTTTTCCCCCCGTTATTGGCAGTCTTTGTCCTACAGAAAATACTTCTCTGTGCAGGTTCTTTTATTCTGTAGGGGGAGGAAACACTAACTGGCTATAATACACATATTCCTCATGGGTATTCCAGAAAACATTGCAGACCACAGGAACCATTTCCACTTCAGTCTGAGATGCAGATAACACAGACTCATCCCTAACACCTTGTGTCTGACTTCAACAGTGAAGGGACACAGGGCAGAAAACATCCTACAGCCCAGAAGGCTCCACACACATTTGCACTACTCAGGTGACCCTGAGAACACAGATAAACCTCCAAATGGCGCCAAAGACTCTAAAAGAATGCAAATGACCAGCTGTCTGCAAGGAATATAAATCCTTCCATTCCCCACCATCCAGTCAGACCTGAAGAAGCTTCATGGATTAGAAGTGAAACATCTTCAAACAAAAAAGAAGAAAGTCCAGTTGCCCCCTGAAACGGTACCTTGGGACTTCCCTTCAATTCTGTTATAGAATTATAAGAGGCCCAGAGAAGTATTTTGGATCAGAACTTTCACTCACCAAATTTCTGCTTGGATCCATTGTTTATTTTCAGGATACTATAAGCTATGTAAGGTTTAGAGCCATTGCTCCTTTCTCTCTAACTTTTCGGTATCCCATCAGTCCCCTTTATTATTGCTAGCTACACCTAAACCCTCTGCAAGTGTTGAAAGTAAGATGTATATCTTAGCAGGAGAATAATGATTTGTAACTCTGAGGCATGAGATATTGTTCCTAAACCATATGGTGAACTTCCACAGGTAGAAAAGATATCTTGCTCTAGGTCAGTGATGGCAAACACTCTAGGTCAGTGATGGCAAACTTTTAGAGACCGAGTGCCGAAAAACTGGCCTGCCCCCTGGCCCGCCCCTGCTCTGCCCACTGCTCCGCCCCCTGCTCCACCCGCCCACAGGGCCACTCACCACAGATTGCCCAGGCAGCCTTGCAGCACCATGGCGGCCACGCCCTCTGCCTGCACCCGGCAGCATCATCTGTACATGATGGGGCGCAAGGGCAGAGACTTGTCATTGCTGTCCAGCTGCCATGTGCTTGGCTGCTCTGCTCTATGTGGGCTGCGCCTGGGGGAGCCTCTCCTCCAGATAGGCTGCTGGTGAGGAGGGGGTTATGGGGGGAGGCAGGAATGGGGCAATAGCATGTGTGCCCACAGAGAGGGCTCCAAGTGCCACCTCTGGCACGCGTGCCATAGGTTCGCCACCACTGCTCTAGGTTGTCCCCTCTATTATTTAAACAACAGAACAAAACAGGAGATGTGGGGGGGGATAGGCTGGTGAACCTGTATACCAAACATACTAAAGAAACATACATTAAATTTATAGGAATGAAAGAGAAATCAAAATTTTGAGGAATGAAGAATATTATAAGGAAATAGAAGCTCCACCTACATTATACATATAGAGGAATACAGTGAGGAATGTCTGTGTATAAAAATATATAAGACCATATTATGAAGGACTGTGAAATTATTATTTTTTATTTATCAAATTTATATGCTGCTCATCTCAGAGTACGAGGCGACACTGAGCAGCTAACTATGCAAGTTTGCTAAGGGTATTTGGGAGGTAAAAGGTAAATTTGCACTTGATTACCCAAGTACATTTGGGAATATTTAAGGCACAAGATGGTTCAAAGGGATTTGTGCTGTAAAGGTGCATAGAACAGACTGCAGCTATAAACATCTTTCAAAATTTAATGTAAATTAGTTGGTTCTTTCTACTCTAGCAAGGGAAAGAAGAGTACTGTCCTCATTTTCAGTCTAATAGTATGATTTTCATAATTAGCAAATGATTTGAGGAACTTGGATATGACTACCCATTCACATCTAATCCCATCTTTCTGTTTTCGTGCTCATTTTGGCTTATTATGTGGTTGATTGTCAGCACATCAACTAATGGAAGCTTTGTGATCCATGCATTTGTTTAGGGTATTTTTTCTTCCCCCTGGTTGCTGTTTAGGTGATTTGATGAAATGGAAACCTCTGCAGTTTTCCAGAAAGACTTCCTGTATGCTCTGTTGCATTAAATTGGAAGCATGTGCGTGCCATGTGGCCTTGACCTCAGAATTCCAAGAGTCTTGGTATTCCTTAACTCAAAATGTTCCTAGCCCTCTTTGTGAAAGAATACACTGGGAAACATAGGGGAAAGACATTTATAAACAGATAAGCATATAATGTTTGTGATTTTTTTCACGTATGAAACAACAACAAAAAAGTAAAGAGAGTAGAAATGAGATGACACTTACAACTTTAATCACGTAATGAAAGTGTTGATTGTGTGAAAGATATAGCATCCTAAAATAGACTATTTTAACTATTTTTTTGTAATATCTGGGAGCTATTTTGTCACTACCAGATTGACTCAAAATAGCATATTATATGAAGAAATAACGCATTGCTTTTTCTGCAGAATGCACAACTTAATCAAGAATTCCACAGCATATTTTAATATCCAAGTTGTTCATGGGATTCGGAAATTAAGTCATTTACTTAATGCAGAAGGGATTACTCATGAGCAAGCATTTTAAGGACAGGAGCCAAAATACATAACTGTTGAAATACAAGCTGAATTTCGGTTGGATGTAAAGCTTTTATTGTTCGTGTCTTTTCATGAAATAATTTTATAAAGACTACTTGTTCAAATCAAGCCGACAGATGGCACACAGTGAGGGCAGGGGTTTCTCATAATAAAAAAATATTCTTTGGAACATTACTGGAATCCTTGTCAGTAAGACCCTCAAAGATAGTTAATTGGATATTAATATGTCAGATTCTCAACAAAAAAACAAGACATTCGGCAAAAATAAAACTCAGAGGAAATACGCCTCCAAGTTTTACAACAAAGCTTTGTTTAGAATAGGAGTTAAAGCTGCAGAAGATTTATGACATGTTGACATAACTGATGGCAAAGGAGTTGGCTGATGCTCCGAGTGTGAAGATCCAAATGAGAACATCTGCATTAAGAAGCTAATTCTCTTAAACACACTGATCAAAATATTAATGTGACACGTAAACACGAGCGCTTTGTCTGACAGTGATTTACACTGGAACGACCTAATCCGGCCTGGGTGAGCATCTTTATTCATTACCAGCAGCCTTTACTTAACACTTCATGCCCGCTTGCACAGGTGGACAATCTACTCAGAGTGACTATTGTGTTTATGTTATTTTTTCATAAGCCTGGGTTGAAATTTGTCAAACTGCATCATTGTTTAACTATGTGCCAGTCAAAGGGAAATTGCCAGATGGAGCAGCTTTCCCCTAACCTTGCTCCAGGCAATGAAATTACACATAGGCCACAGTCTCATGTCAAATCTTTAAAGAAGAGGAAGGAAAAAAGAGTACCATGAATAAGAATGACTATGTGTATTCACAAAACCTGGCTTTCTTATGCGGCTAATTTTATATGAAGGCTCAGCCAATGGTAAATAAAACTTCATGTCCGTCTTGTCACTCATTAACCAGGTTTTCATAATTTATCTATTAAGGCCTGCTTGTCCATCCAGTAATTAAATGTATAGGTGTTAGAAACCGTAAGTAAATGTAAAACAAAACAAAACAAAAATACCGTTTGAGAAAAATGAACAAGCTGAAGTCATTTATCACTGTTTGAAATGGAAAAATATGATAGTTCTTGGTGCCAAAGCAAATATTTTTTTGACTTTTACCCACTAAACTGCAGCTTAAAATGACAATTCTGTTAGCACATTCTGACGAAATGGAAAACACTGTATGCAGGTTTTCTTATTTGCTTAAATGTATGATAGGTATCAACTGTCATATTTTATTTAAACCTTAGTGATGGGCTACAAGGAAACAGAAGTTAGGAAAAATGAGCAAAGACGTATTTTGGAAAAAACACCTAGCATCCCACCATATATTTAATCTATAATAGCATTTTTACATGTATATTAAAATATTAAGATAACATTCTGTGTCACGGTGACAAGAGGATGACAAGCTTTGCATTAAGTGACCCTGTTTGGGGGAAAAAGTCAATTATAGGGTGTTTTATTTAGTAAAATTAATTTTAATTGAAATTCAAAATTTCCTAATGGAACATTGACAAAGAATAAAGCATTTTTCTTGCAATTTGTCTTGAAAAAATTAAGACAATATTAGAATCTTAAAGGAAGTCAACTTTCAGACTTTTGGAAATGTTGGCATAACTAAATGATAAGTAAAATAAAAACGAAAAAAAGACTGGTATATAGTTCAAAATCCAATTATTTTCCTAGGCCTACATTATTTTCCTAGGCCTACTAGAAGCATTTGAAATGTGGATTTTCAGGCGGCTGTTACGTATAAGCTGGGTTGACAAAATCAGAAATGAGGAGGTGATAAGCCGCCTGGGAAAGCCAAGGGAAATAATCAAAACAATTAAAAAATGAAAATTAGAATATTTCGGACATGTGATGCGACACTCAGAAAAATACGGCATACTCCATTTAATCCTCCAGGGAAAGATTGAAGGCAAACGAGGTCCAGGCAGAAGAAGAACATCGTGGCTTCAAAATCTAAGGGACTGGTTTGGACAAAGCTCAGCAGCACTTTTTCGTGCGGCTGCTGATAAAAACAGGATCGCTAACATGATCGCCAACGTCCGATAACGGATATGGCACAAGAAGAAGAAGAAGGCCTACATTAGCTGAGTTCTCAAATTATAGAATAATTAATAAATTCTGAATATTATAAGAAATAAAATGGCAATTTAAATGAGCTCATATAATTGTACACAGAGATATAAAAATGCAAATATATATGTAGTATTATCACAAGTGCAAAGCATTCTTTTTTGCTTTATAGGCATGCGACTGGGATACTTGCGGGACTCCCTATTCCCAGTTATATCTGCCCATCTTATTATATCCAGCATGTGGGGCATGGTGTGGGTCTAGTTCAGGACTCAGCAAGAGAATCTTTTTTGTTGTGGCATCCACCTCTTCATTCCCACCCCAAGTGTCCTTTAAGAAAGTCCTGAAAGACCCCACAATTATTTTTGTTGGGTGTTATTACAGATTGTGATACGAAAGAAGGCTATTAGTAGGGCAATATTGGAAGAAGGATTGCTTGCCTACTATAGAAGAATGGATGCTTAAAGTTTCAAATTTAGCAAATTTATTTGAAGGATCATTCACAAGAAAGATACACTTCGGTTTGGAGAAGATGGATAGATTATATTCAGAATAAATATGGGACTAAAAAGTTCCATTTGGCTTATGAGTGAATATTA
This sequence comes from Protobothrops mucrosquamatus, assembly GCF_001527695.2. NCBI lineage: Eukaryota > Metazoa > Chordata > Lepidosauria > Squamata > Viperidae > Protobothrops > Protobothrops mucrosquamatus. The sequence goes on from NW_015386547.1 coordinate 306,892, forward strand.
GATTTATTATTACTAATAGTTTATTATAGTGGAGTTTTTCTTAGGTTTAATTATGTGATATTATTACTTTTAGTATTAGTATTGTATTGTATTGTTTAATAATTAGGTTGTTAATTTGTTTATTATAGTGTTTAATTTTAACTTGTTTAAATTTTTGTTAAAAGGGAGTTAAAGCACTTTATGGACTTGGTTATTTAAATAGTTGGTTAATGTTAGTTAGATTATGTTTATTATATTTGTAACCCTGTGTTCAGCTCTGGGAAGTGGGGGGGAGGGAGGGGGGGTTTTGGGGTGGGTATGGGGATTCATATTGTAATTTTTATAAAACTTTTAATAATAATAAAAAAAAAGTCCTGAAAGGTCCTGGCTGTTCCATCCAGCTCAGGGAAGCAGTCTGGTGGCAGTGGAGAATTTCTTCAGTGGGTGAGTTGACTATGAGGTCCATATTGGAAGTTGCTACCAATTATAGTCAATTCTGTTTTTAACTGTTTTTATTGATGGTTTATGTTTTAAAGCTTTTTTTTTTTAGTAATTGTTTTGTGTTTGGGGTATATTGTTTTAATTGTGAGCCAGAGTCACTGAGATAAGATGGGCAGCTATATAAATTTAATTTAATTACCTAATTAAATAATTAACTGATTAAAACTAAAATTTTAATTACTTTATTTTAGACTTTAAAAAAATAGATCTTGATTTTTAAAATACTCTTCTCCCCACTTAGTACCTAATTAATGGCTATGTTTTCATATCCAGCAGTTTCTGGGCTTTTTATCCAATTTTTAAAATTAATGTAAAAAATTTAATGACATGTTCATGTTTACTCCAAAGTTAGATCATTTTTCATTAAGCAAAACTATTTTTATTGCTGTATCCCAATAATTATTTAAAAGCTAAAGCTATTTTTAAAAATGTTTTCATTTTACATTGCTAAGACCAATGGTTCTTTTGCAATATAAGGCTAGACTTAATTATGCTTAGATTTAGATTCATTTACATCCATAATAGTTTAATTAGGATTGTTTTAATTTTAATGTAATTAAATTAAAGGGCTCAGTTCTAAGTATGTCTTGGTTCAGTTATAGCTCTCAGTATTGATTTTATTAAAATATAATAAGTAGTGCTTGTATTTGACTAATTTGGCCAATGTGACGCAAAATCTGATTTGAATAGTTGATATGATTTAGAAAATCAATCTGATTTATTCAAATTGGTCTGGAAAATTAATCCAGTTCAGTCTGGACTTTCAAATAGAATTCCAAGAGTAGAAAAATGCAATTCATATTTTGAACATTTAAATGAAGAGAAAATATATTCTGAATATGTGCAGAAGCATCTAAACATTCAATAGAAATTGAATAGAATTCAATAGAAAATTCGGATCTGATTCACTGATTGATTTAACTTTCTAAACTGTTTTGGAAAACAGATTTTATTCAAAGAGTGAGTCAAACTTCTTTTGAGCTAAATCTCTATTATTAATAAATAATAATAATGTTTCATATATCCCTGAAAATTATATGTAGTCTTCAAGGATTGAATGTTATTACTTTTCTTATTGTGCTTCAAAGTACAAAGATCATCTGCATATATTAAATATTACTTGGGAAAGTTTTGCATAAATTTGGTGCATAAGCATGAGCGTGATCTACATTGCCTACGTTGCCACATTGCCCAAGAGGTAACATAGGTCTTAGAATTATTACAAGGCAATGCAGCTCTTGGAAGTGTTACACTACGATGAGAAAAGTTGGAGTGGTTGTTTTCTTGTTGGATTGGATACTGGTTGCTCCAGTTGTTTTGTTCCTTATAAACGAATAAATCAACGAGTGACTCTAACCTTTTCCCATTATGGTGCACTTAGGCTTGGAATTCCAATAAATTCAGGTCCTCAAATATCTGGATATTTTCAGAAAGGTAGAATGATACCTTCTACTTATGGTAGAAAAATAGTGGATACATGATTTTGATTAATTATGTGCCACCAAGTCACTGTTGAACCGTTGGGATCACATAGACAGATTTTCTCTATGAGGATCTCTCCATAACTTGGTCTTTCATGTCTTCTGCAACTGAGTCTATCTAAGTTGCTGTTGGCCATCCTCTTTTACTCTTTCTTTCCACCGTTCTCAGCATTAGTGTCTTCTCTAGAAAGCTACATCTTCACAGAATGGTATGATTATTTACAGTGAGTCCTGACATTTGTGCTATGAGTGAAAACTCTAGGTTCATTTGTGCCATGATCCATTGTTTCTTTTCTTGGCTGTCCATGGTATTCTTAGGAGTCTTCTCCAACACCAAAGTTCAAAAGCACCAATGCACATTACATATCTGTCTATTTATGATTGGTATCATTATGATTCCAGAACCCCAGTTTAGCCCAAGGTTTTCTTTCCATTCCTTATCCCTAGTGCTAACCTTGAATATAGTTCTTGCACTCTGAAGTCATAAACCATCTTTATTAAGAGTAATTTGTCTACTTACTTGTTGCATAAGCAATTATCTTTCATTGTGTTTACAATCATTTAATAATGTTAATGTGTGATGCCTTTTGGAGTCTCGTACTGGTTCTCTGAAATGTTTGCATAACCTATGTGGCCTAAACAATGAGGATCACTGATGTGGAAATGTGTTGATATGCTGTGATCTCTGTTTATCTAAAGACGATGTAGTTAAGGTACAGCATTAATTTCTCATTACGAAAATCAAGCCACTTTCATTCACAGTTGAGAAAAGACATTTCGTGTACACCATCTACAAAAATTCAGTCTTTTTGTGTTAATTCAGTCACAATAAGTTAATTCTTCTCTGCTTTTCTTCCAATCCAGAATGTAGACTTCTTTAAGTACCTCTTGTTTTAGCTTAGGAAGCCTCTTTCACAAACATTCTTAAATGTTTCAAGAAAGCGCACCAGCCCCTGCTAATAAAATAGGGAAGATACCTATAATTTATGGAGCCTGATTTCATTTGTCCTGTTTTATCATACAAGGTAGTCCTCACATTATGACCACTTGTTTAGCAACTGTTCAAAATTATGATGGTGTTAAATGATGGTTGGAAACTGATCAAAAAGAGAAGCAACCTGAAATTAAGGAGAAACTTCCTGACAGTGAGGAAAATTAACCAGTGGAACAGATTGCCCCCAGAAATCATGAGCACTCCATCACTGGAGATTTTTAAAAAGAGGCTAGACAGTCACTTGTCTGAGATGGTATAGGTACTCCTGCTCCAAGGTCCCTTCCATCTCTATTCTATTCTATTCTATTCTATTCTATTCTATTCTATTCTATTCTATTCTATTCTATATAATGGGTCTGCAAAGCTAAGCTGTTGCAGTGTCTCCAAGGCCTATGATTGTGATTGGGGCATACACTTACACAAGTTGCAACATCAAGCAGTCATAGGATCACCATTTGTGACCTTCCCTGCCAGTTTCCCATAAAAAAATTTTTTAAAAAATATTTTTTATTGAAAACTACTAGAGATAAAAAAATAAAACATGAAAATATATTCAAAAAGTTAGAAAAGTAAGAAAAAGGAAAACCAAAGAAAGCAATACAATCAAAGAAGAAGAAAAATAAAGAAGCAACTTTGATTTCCTTTGTGGTATTTTCAAATAAAGTCATTATCCCTTACATTACAGAGATAATTTCTGTCGTATATTCAACTCCAAGCAAAGTCAATAGGGAATCTGGCTCTGAAGACCACATTCCTGTAAGCTGCTCCCATGTCGAACTCTTTTTCTCCTAAGTAGCTCCTGGGGGGGGGGTCTCATACTTCATAATGCATACCTGCCTTCAGCACTCCCCTGCTTTCACTCTATAGCATCCCTGGCCACCCACACTTTGCAATATCCCCTTGTCCAGTGGTGGGATTCAAATATGTGAACAACCGGTTTTCTGTGTGGATGTTGCTTCCGGAAATCCATTCTGGGCCTGGGAAACAAAAAAATAGCTACCGGTTCTGCCGAACTGGTGCAAACTGGCTATATCCCACCTCTGCCCTTGTCCAGCCATGCTTGTGCTTGGCTGCAGCATCCACCTATATGCCTGTCCACCCTCTGTAGCACTATTCATACTGGGTTGCAGCAGTTACACAGTAATTACCATCTCCGCCTTCCCAAATTACATATCAAAGTTCCTTCTTCCGATAAATCAACCTTTATAATCAGTAAATCCCAAAATCACCAGTTCATTTTTATCCATTTTCAGCAAAAATGTCCATAAAGTGTTTCCAGTCTTTTATAAAAATAACTGTAGCTCCTTCCTTAATCAAGCAAGTCAGTTTGACCATTTCTGCAAACTTCATGATCCATTCCTCCATTATGGGTGTTTCTGTATTACTTAATCTCTATGTATATAAAAGCCTCACTATATGTAAAACCAATCATCCATTAGCCTTTTGTAGTTGACTGTCTATAAGTCTGAATAAGAAAAGTTCCAGTTTCATTTGAATTTTTAAAACTCTCTGCATTAACTTACTATATGTATTTATATCCAACAACTTTTCACTTTATCAAAAGTGTATAAATTTATTTATACACAATAAAATGTCTCTTTATATATTTTTTATATTCCCAACAGTAAATAGAATTAGCTTTCTACATTTTAGATAATTTCTTGAGGTCATATATCAAACTATATCATTTTGTAAAAAATTTCTTTTAAATTGTAAGACAATGTGAATGACAAAACCTATAAACACATTCTCTCCCATTAGTCCATGTGAATGTTATAGCCAAAATATGTGGCCCTTTTTATCATGCTTTTTTTAACTTGTTCTTCTTCCATTTAAATTCTGAGCAAACGTTTTAGTAATCACATGTTCATTGTTTATACATAAGCAATGTTTAAAATTCCATTTTCTCATATTATATTCTTGGTACTTTATGTATATTAAATCCTTCTCTTAATTGTGTATATGAAGACCATTGAAAACTAAACCAGTCATTTTTTCCCTGATTTGTCTTAAGCTCTCCATTTTCCTGTACTAACAAGAAATAAACTGTGAATAAAGAAAATACTTGGTGTCATTTCTTCATTTTCTTTGTGACAAAATCATGTAAATATAAAATCACAATAATTTACAATATTATTGATGTAATTTAGTATTTTTCCAGCACCTGAAAAACTTTGTTTTAAATTATAAAAACTAAAAATTATATCGTACATTGCCCCGCATGTTCTCTGGAAGAGCTGTGGTGCACAGTGGTTAGAACACAGTATTTCAGGCTAATTCTGCTGACTGCTAGCAGTTCGATTCTCACCAGCTAAAGAGGACCCAGATTATTGGGAGAAATAGGCTGACTCTATAAACCACTTAGAGAGGGCTGTGTAGCACTATGAAACGGTATATAAGTCTAACTGCTATTGCTATAAGAATGTTCTTTTTTTCTTTGGCTGGATGAACTATAAATTATTCAGACTCACTGCAGTAACACCTGTTAAAACAGTCTTAATTGCTTGCCAGCCATTGCAATCAAGAAAGGAAGATTATCTCTCTCTATATCTCTGTCTCTGTCTCTATCCCTAGTCTCTATCTTTAACCTTTGGACTAAAAATTATTTTACAATACACTGAGGCAAAATATTTATCACTGAACTGGCCAGACTGAATGAAGCTATGTGTGTACATGTGTATGACAGGTCTTCGGTGCTCTCTGAGCTCTCTGTTTTCTTGCAGACATTTCAATACCCAACTACCACTGATGACGTTTCCTAGTTTGGCTAACGAAACATCTGCAAGAAAACAAGCAAGCCCAGAAAGCGCCAAGGACCCCTCATTTCATCTCTGCTACAAATATTCCCCTTTGTTAATACACGTGTATTGTGTGCAATGCGTGTGCATTTGTATTTGTATCTTTAAATAATTCTGGGAACAACTGTTAGAAAAAAATTAACTTTTTGTTTGCATTTTCATTAAATTGCCACATCTAGTTTTATGCTGGGATGCTTTCTATAAGGAGAGCATTTTCTGGCTGCAATTGGATTATGGGTTATGTTTTCTTTTAAAAAGACAGATAAAAGAAAAATAATGGGAACAAGGCATGGCTTTCCTACAATACTGGTCAGCAGAGATTGAGTTTCAAATGCCATTTTTTTAGTCTAAACAACCAAAGGCTTTGAGGTTGGCAGTAAACCAAGCTCAATAAATCAGCTTCTAAGTAGATCTCCTTATTTCAGAATCTTCTCTGGGTTATCACAGGAAGCCAATGGCAGTTGGGTCATGGGGTTGTTATTATAGGCTGCCTCTGCTAAGAAGCCCAAACAGCCAGCAAGGCTGACCTACCATGCTTCAGTGTAAACAGTGCACTGAGCTGCAGGTCTTTCCACATCATCTGTCACCTCCAGGGAGGGGGGGGTGCCTACTTCCTCTTCAGCTTTTTAAAATAGGCAGGCAGGTGTTCTGCCTCCAGTTGCCTGCCTCAATTGCCTGTCAATCAGGCTCCCTAATCTATTCTGTCTAGTGTAGTTTGCCCATTCATTGATGGGTTTACTTCACAGCTACTTAAATCCTAAAATCCTCTGGTGTTTAGTCAAGCTAGGAGGCAACCTAATCTAGAGAGGTCTGGGAACTTCCATTATCCAGATGGGATTTCAGGAATCAACATCTGTCTCTCCCAGCTAAGCTACAAGCTCTTCTTACCTCATCATTCTTTACATTTCTTGCAGTTTACCCATCACTTTATCATCTCCTCTCTCCCTGCAATCTACACCTAACGTCAAAGTAAGGAACTTCATTTATATTTCTGCTGTGGATTGAATGCCTTCACCTTGAACTTGCTGCAAAACAAACTGCAGGGAAAAAAAACTAGAATGATGTCAATGAATGTTACCTGAATAGTGAGATTCCAGATTTCAAATCTATATTCTTACAAGATCAAAACAGCAAGTTAACCTTAAAATTACCAGGCTTGGGCTGTAAATTGTTCAACCTATCTTATAAAATGTCCAGCAATCATCTGCTATTTTATTTATGTATTTATAACATTTATATAGCTAACCATCTTATGTCAAACTCTGGGTGGCTTCCAATCAACAATTAAAACAACATCAGTAATAACAATGTAATACATAAAACTATTAAACATCTGACACCAAAATTAAACTTCCAAATCATTCAATCCTCTCATAGCTGAAGTCATTTTTATTATTACAAAGCTGACTTAGTGAATAGAATGATAGCGTCCTGCATTTAAAGCAGGGATTCAATACAGAAATAGCCATGGTCAAGCTTGTGGTGACCTGTGGCAGCATGGGGATGATGCATCTTGATTTCTCAGTGACTTTTCATATCATCCACCACTGCATCCTTCTGGACCAGCTTTGGCAGTAAGGCAATAGGAATATGGTATTTGTGCTGGACCAGCCAGTTAGATGAGAACTGTATTAAATTTTCACTGTGATGGCCCAAACAAGATTTCTGCTTCAATCCTGTTCTTCTCAAACAGATAAACGCCAAAGAATGGGATAATACTAGATCATTTATTCGACAGGAATCTCAAACAATAACTTACAGTCAAGAAGAATTCTTCTGATGAACATATCATGACCTTCTCCATTCTTTTGGGTGAAAATTTAATGGTAGACTCACCCCATGGCTCTTATGGGACACATCACCTCGTGTCTGTCTTCACAAAGGCTTCTTTTTACAAGCTGGCACATAGCCAGGATATCCTGTGATGAACTTAGTGGCCCCTCCCACTGACTTGTTAAACATAGGATTCACTGAACAGCTAAAACTACATTACCCATAAGCCATCTCTTAAGGAAACAGTGTCTAACCCTTTAAATGCCAAACATTCTAACATACAGTTCTCATCTAACTGGCTGGTCCCAGCACAGTATTGCAAGATTTTTTTTCCCTTCCTTCAAGGCTGGTCCCAGTTAGTGTTGGTTGTAATGAGAACAACTGTTTCCCTAATCCCTCCTTTATGGGATGCCACAAAGTTTCTTCCCTCCTATTCAACATCTGTATAAAACTCCTGGGAGAGGTCAATTACTAGTGTGGGTTCCAGTATCATCAGTATGCTGATTGATTACTTCTTTTGACCTTGGGTCAACCAAGCAAGTCTGTAGAGGCAAGCTATTTCCTTGACCATCTCCTTCTCTAACCCAAGTAAAAGGCTTTTTGTGTGAAGGCAGCCAGCAGGCTGGAGATAGTGATTTCCCAGACAATCTTGTCTTTGGCAGTGGTATTGCTGCATCTCTTCTCTTGGTTCGGGGCATAAGAATAGGAGCTAGTTCTTTCCCTTTTCACATGGATCACAAGATGTAAATTTAATTGCCGTCCTGAAGAAACCCATTCCCATGACCTTCCCAGCCAGCTGAAAGCTTCTCAGGCTAAAGGACATAATGAATATTACTGAAAGCACCCACCCAGTGCTTGGACCTGGACATCCAAAGACAAGAGAGCTAATTCTATTTATAAGGGGTGAAGGAATACTTGATAAGCACTTTAGAAAGATCTGCTCAGGCATTACTTAGGCAGATGCATCTGTAAAAGCTGAATACCTGATCTTTTTTGCAGCTAAATTAAAAATGCCTATAGAGAGAAGGTGGGTAGGGGAAATGCCTTCAGCAGCCTTAACTAGCTAAAATTGAGCAAATCTTGGACCCAGATCATGTCATTACCAGTACTGCCCATGATGCCTTTTAGTCTGGCTACTGAGCAATACTTGTAACAGAAGCAGAAAGATAGTATTTGGAAACAAGTGACAGTAAGGATGGCTTTAAGCCAGGGGTCCCCAACCCTGAGTCCGTGGACTGGCATTGGTCCGTGGCATGCCAGCAACCAGGCCGTGCAAACAAGAGAAGCCCCATCTGCAGGATGCAGGCAGTAGGCAAAACCAGTGGTGAGATTCAGCCAGTTCGCACCAGTTCGGCAGAACCGGTAGCTAATTTTTTTGTTTCCCAGGCCCAGAACGGACTTCCAGAAGTGGCATCCACACAGAGAACCGGTTGTTCACATATTTGAATCCCACCACTGGGCGAAACCATACTCCTTCCGGTCCATGGAAAAAACTGTCTCCATGAACCTGTCCCTGGTGCCCAAAAGATTGGGAGCTGCTGCTTTAAGCTACATCTGCAGGAGGCTGGAAATGGAATAAAAGCATTGTCATTAATGCATTTACTTTAAAAATGTTTTGGAGGGTCTTCACTGTATCACAGTTACAGTAACATTAGCATGAATTCAGCAATCTCCTCAAAAAGCCCTACTGGGAATAGATTTCGGCCAGCAGCTGGAGCTCTGCAAGAAATTGTTTTTATCATAAGAGGATTTTTACTTTGATTTTCCCTCCTGTTCCTTGCCTTTGCCTACTTTGACTGGATTTCATGTGCATTGGGTTAATGTGATGCTTATGATCCAAACAGGCTTGAGGACCCACACAATGGAGGGGGAGGAATGACCAATGCAGCTGATTTCTAATAAAAACTAAACAATAAATAAATTAAAAGGTCTCTTTCGAAAGATAATATGAAACAGAAAAAGAGCACAAGACATACAATTTAAGAGGGAGGGAAATTGAGCTGGGTGAGTGCCTAGAAACGTGTGGATCCCCTTCTTCTCCCAAAAGTACTAAATAGCTAAATAGATGAATGTCCTCCTATTATCAACCTGAAGTTACCTGAGGTGAGTGTCTACCCCTGGTGTTTTCCCAGTAGGGAACACTATTCTCTGCTTTTGGATGATTTGTTAATAGAAGGATAGTTTAGAGCAGATATTTAACTTATATGCAAAGGAAGGATTTATGGGTGCAACAAGAGTCGTGGAGGGGAGAGACATGGGAGGAAGTTGAATCAATTAAACTGCATTGTGTTAGATTTATTATCACTGGAATTAACTTGTCCTTGTATTCCCAGTTTATTTATTTATTAAACAAATTGGTATGACTGCCCAAATCACAAACTGTGACTCTTGGTGGTATACAGCAGTGCAAAACACAATTTAAAAACTCAACCTCCCACATCCTCCTCTCTCTCTCACACACACACACACACTACTATGGCAATAAACAAAAAAGCCCTGTAATGATCTCCGTATCACATTTTTTCAAGGGGAAGCAACTTTGATGGGGTTAATTGACACCTTGGAAATTTTGAGAGCACAGTATATCCTTTACTTGGCTCTTGTGGTGGCCATGGAAAGTTATATTATTAAGGACAAGTTAATAAGACCATGGTCTTATCTCTAATTCTCCAAAACAGCCTTACTTTTGACTGTCTTTTCCCAAGCAGATCTTAAAGGCTTTACTCAACTATCCATCTATGTAGTGGATTAAAAGCCTGTTTAGGGCCACAGAAACAATTGTGTTTATTTCTTAAAGATGTCATCTTTAGGAAAAACTGTTAGTAATATGTTTTTCCCATGTCTATAATTTATATTTCTAGAATAGTTTGGCTTTTTTCGCCCCTGGGATTTTGTTTTGTTACATAGAGTCAGTGGAATGTCTTTGTGATAGAAGACAAAAGGAGAAAATCTAAAAAAAATATGTACAAAGGAATAATTTCAGAACTCATACGTGTTTTAAAAACCATGCACAAAAGGTCACTAAAACATTACTTTAATTATCCTGATCTATAAAACTACATTTTATTGGAAGACATTCTAAAATATAGTAGGAGTACCTAGTAGCAACAGTGTTAGTTCATTTACAATTTTTCAGTTGTGAACTGAAGAAAAGTTTAATCTAATAATTATCTAGGTTGTGAAGTAAACATTGTGCTGAATTATTATAAGAAAAGCTTAAGATCTCAGCTAAAAAAAAATGTGTTCATTGTTTTCCTCTGTTCCTTTTTGTAAATCTGTATTTGGCAGCCTTGTAGCTAGTTTGGTGCCAATTCACATGGCTCCATCTGGGACTTGTTTTCCCTCTATATATAAGAAGAAGTCATTTTTGTTGTTGTCTTCAGTAGGGACTGATTGTGAACTATTTCCTTTGCCTTCTCTATCACTGGATGTGATTTCACTCAGGTTAAGCCTTACTAAATAAGATGCATGTGAATGCTTTGCTCTTGGGAAAATCTCTGGACCATAATAAGCCTGAAAAGGTTAGTGAATGATCAGAGAAGGGTATCAATGACCCAACAAAACAATAAGAACAATAAGATAAAAATCATTTTATTGGTCAGAAGAGGAACAAGTAGTTACCTATAAAATTGGGCTTTTTTATGAACTAAGCATCAGCCTTATTCCATTTCTTTCCAAGAAGAATCACTGAAATTAATAGTGACTAAGAAGTTGTTTTATTAATAATATAATTTTCCTATCCACGTCCCTACTGTTATTATTAATTTTAAAGTATTATTACTTCACTGATACTCTTCTCTAGCTTTTTCTTTTTTTAATTAATTAGTTTATCACAGTGGTATTTTAAAACAGCTGTTTCTCCAGCAATAGCCAAGGAGCAGATCCTTTAAAGACTCAACAGTATTCTTTAGCAGCCTACATCAGGGGTCTTCAAACTTGGCCCTTTTATGACTTGTGGACTTCAACTCCCAGAATTCCTCAGCCAGCCATGCTCACCCCTGGCCTTCATCATGCAGTATTGGGATGTCTCCAGTAGTAGAGAGAGCGCAAAATCCTTGCATAATAGGATTATTTACAAAAAGTGTTCTATTCAGAACTTATTGGAAGTAGTCAGCTACACCCAATACAGGTAGTTGTCAATTTACAGCAGTTCATTTAGTGACTGTTCAAAATTACAATGGCAATGAAAAGTGTGACTTACAACCGTTTTTCATAGTTACAACCTTTGCAGCATCCCCATGATCACATGACCAAAATTCAGATGCTTGGCAATTGGTTCACATTTATGACCTTTGCTGTGTCCCAGGGTCACTTGATCCCCTTTTGCTACCTTCTGACAAGCAAAGTCAATGGGAAGCCAGATTCACTTAACAACCAAGTTACTAACCTATCAGCTGCAGTGATTCACTTAACAACTGTGTCAAGAAAAGATGTAAAACGGGGCAAAATTCACTTACCAACAGAAATTTTGGGCTCAACTGTGATCGTAAGTCGAGGACTACCTGTATACAATGTTGACGTTACCATATCTATCCTATAAAAATCCAGGAGATTGCTAGACAGCAGCTTTGCTGATATGTGCTGTCCAGAGCTGGTAACCTCTAGCACGAAAGGAAAAAGTCTATTTGTTTCATTACGCCTTTCATTACAAGAAGACACAGACCTTATTTCCTAGAAAAATAAAGAAGTTTCTATTTGGATACAAAAGAAATGCATGTACACTTTAAAGAATGCACGCCTTCTGCACATGACATCTGTAATTAAAATGCATTTTAGATGTTATGCTTCTGTTAGATTACTGAAGGTTGGCATGTTACAATCAGTTTGCTTTAATTCCTGAAGTTACAGTATTTATATTTCTTAACTGGCATACCCTTGTGTTATGTGAGATGTTTAGCCATTTCATTGGGATGCCATAACTATTCCTTGGCTGGTGCACATATTCTTATGAAACACATCTGCATGTAAATTTAATATACTAGATCTAAACAAATCTTAAACTGGGCCCTTTATATCAATAGCAGTGTTCTTCATAGCAGCTCTGGTTTTGATGTCTCCACGAATATGAATGTCAAATCAGATTCATTCTTTGCTTTCTTATGCACATCAGAGATTTCTGACATAATTTTTAACATCAATAGGGATGAAAACCTGCCTGTAGTGATCTCATGAAACCACTTGAAATGATATTTAATAAAAATTACACGACTTAAAAGTCTTTGCTGCCCTAGGTTGTTTGAATATTATGGTGGATCTCTTAGATTACATCATAATTCCTTTCTAACCTGGTCTTTCACTATCTGGTTCTATCCAGATTTGCAGGGTTGGCAATTTCCAGACTTTCCAGTCAATTTCTTGGGTAGGAATTCTCAGAAATACAAAACCAACAAACTGGAGGCTATAATACTGAATTCTTCTCTGTCACCTACAAAACTGTGGTAGCTGTGTTTCTCTTTTTCCTGCATTAAAACTCTACAAGAAAGGACTATTGGTTGGATCACTATATGTTGGTGCGCAAGTGGGCTTCCATTTCTATTTTTTTTTTACTTCTAAACATTACTCCCATAACAAGGCACTACCACAAGCAAAGCCAGCTTACTGTGTCTATTAGAGAAGTCTTGAGCTACATTCCCTAAAACTGACCACAAATCTCCAAAATCAAGTAATCATGCCATAGATTTTAAGGGCTGCAAAGGGGTCCTGGCAGGAGCATTGCATATGGTCAATGGGTCTCCATCCCTACATGAATGAATATCCAGTTTCCCTCCTTTCACCATTCTATCCCATTGGTCTTGACTTGCGATGTCCTTGATTTACAGAATTTTTTTTAGTTGAGAAGCAGCAGCCGCAACCAGTTTGAAAAATTCCAACAATACTAGATTCTTTTAAAAAAATCTCTCTACTGTTCTGCATATTATATGATTAAATTGCTCAGCATAGTCATCTTTATAAAGGACTGCTGTTGTGCAAATTTGAAAAGGATGCTTCTCTTAAATAAAGACTTATTGCATTACCCCATTGAAGCAGACTGGAGCGGGACACTGTTTAGAAGCATGGAATCAAATAAAGGTGGCTTTAAAGTGCTTTATAGTCTTTTGAAGTCCCATGCAGCTTCTGTGGCTTTTCCATTGCTTTTGGATTGTTGCAGATAATATGCAATGTTGTTGCAAGTTTTACTCTCAATGTTATGGAAAACTTTATTGAGTGGCATGATCGGATTATTTGATACTGATACGGATAATGAGTTTTATCTTCTTTTTCTCTATATTCTGTATATTTCAGCTTTATAAGGGTCTTTTATTGATTCCATAAGTCAAGGGTAGTCCTTGACTTATGACCATTTGTTTAGCAACCATTATGATGGTGCTGAAATTAATGACATATGATCTATCTTCACACTTACAAATGTAGCATCCCTGAGATCAGAGGTTGTGAAACCCAATTTGGGCATTTCACAACTGGCATTTATTTACAATGGGGTCACATGATTACCATCTGTAAGCTTTCCAACTGGTTTCTGGAAAGCAAATCAATAGGCAAAACTGGATTTGCTTAATGTCCCCAGCAAAAAAAATAGTAAAATCAGGCACGGTCACTTGATGACTCATGTAAGGATCACATTGCTTAGCAATGGAGGTTACAGTCACAACTGTAGTTGTAAGTCAAGGAGTAGTCAAAGTTCTTTTGGGGTGGCAACATTTCAGATTCATTCACTTTCTCAGCGTCCAATTCTTGAATATAGTGTCCACAAAGCTCAGTTTTATTCTATGTTATGCTAATAGAAGGTTACACATCTTTGTTAATCCTGCCAACACAACTGGAAGATCAACTCAGCTCTAGCATTCTTAAAATAGTCCTAAGGTTGATCAGTTTCTTCTGAGTAGTTCGAGAAGAGGCCAATTTTGATAAAGTATCCTGACTGATGTTCCATTGAGGCCAGGAATGAAAGATCCTCATTGCTGGTAAAGGTTAAGCTTACAAACTCACTTGTCAATATTCATGGCATATCAGAGCCAATAAAACAAACCATCTCACAAGGAACACCTGTGATAAATCTTCACTCATGTGCCAAGCTTAACATTCCAAGAAATGAAATGCATGGAACTGCATCTACATGGAGGGAAGTGAGTAATGGGGTGCCCCAGGGCTCTGTTCTGGGCCCAGTGCTCTTCAACATCTTTATTTATTTATTTATTTATTTTTTATTTATTTGTTTGAATTTTTATCCCGCCCTTCTCCTTACGGACTCAGGGCGGCTGACAGCCTGGTAAAACAGATACAAAGATAAAAATACCCACTTAGGTTTTTTTTAAAACCTAATTAAAATGAAATATTTGATGTGGCCTGTGTCAATTTAAAATTATTCTTAAAACCCCACTAAAAATTCCCCTAGGCCAATCCCGCTTGTTGGAAGAGCCATGTCTTAAGGGCGCGGCGGAAGGAGGGGAGATCCGGGATCACCCGGATCTCTGGGGGTAGTTCGTTCCAGAGGGTGGGAGCTCCCACCGAGAAGGCCCTCCCCCTGGGGGTCGCCAGCCGGCACTGTCTGGCTGACGGCACCCTGAGGAGACCCACTCTGTGGGAGCGTACCGGCCGATGGGAGGTAATCTGCGGCAGAAGGCGGTCTCGGAGAAATCCAGGTCCGATGCCATGGAGCGCTTTGAAGATGATGACCAACACCTTGAAGCGTACCCGGAAGGCCACCGGCAACCAGTGCAGCTCGCGCAGCAGCGGTGTTACATGGGAGCGACGAGTCCCTCCCAACACTGCCCGCGCGGCCGCATTCTGGACCAGTTGAAGCCTCCGGGTGCTCCTCAAGGGAATCAACGATTTGGATGAGGGGATAGATAGGGAATTGATTAAATTTGCAGATGACACCAAACTGACTTGAACATTGGGTACTATCTAACAAAATGAAATTCAGTGGTGAAAAAAGTAAGGTTCTACATTTAGACAAGAAAAACCAAATGCACAGGTATAGTATAGGGGGTACCTTGCTCAGTAGTAGTAACTGGCAGAGGGATCTCGGAGTCCTAGTGGACAATCATTTAAATATGAGCCAGCAGAGTGCTGCAACTACCAAAAAAAGCCAACACAGCACTAGGCTGCATTAACAGAAGGATAGAATCAAGATCACGTGAAGTATTAATACCACTTTACAATGCCTTGGTAAGGCCACACTTGGAATACTGCATCCACTTTTGTCACCACGATGTAAAAAAGATGTTGAGACTCTAGAAAGAGTACAGAGAAGAGCAACAAAGATGATTAGGGGACTGGAGGCTAAAACATACAAGGAACGGTTGCTGGAATTGGGTATGTCTAGTTTAATGAAGAGAAGGACGAGGGGTGACATAATAGCAGTGTTCCAATATCTCAGGGGTTGCCACAAAGAAGAGGGAGTCAAGCTATTCTCCAAAGCACCTGAAGGCAGGACAAGAAGCAATGGATGGAAACTAACCAAAGAGAGAAGCAACCTATAACTAAGAAGAAACTTCCTGACAGAACAATTAACCAGTGGAACAAGCTGCCTCCAGAAGCTGTGAATGCTCCAACACTGGAAGTTTTAAAGAAGAGATTGGATAGCCATTTGTCTGAAATGGTATAGGGTTTCTTGCCTGAGCAGGGGGTTAGACTAGATGACCTCCAAGGTCCCTTCCAATTTTTTAAATTTATTATTATTTAGCAAAAAAGTTTCTGTTAATTACTTTTTGAAAGATTTTTCTAAGAAATTAAATTGGATACTTTCTGCTTTCAATGAAATGTAGGCTCTTTGCTTATGAGTCTGAAGTACACTATGTTTTTCTTTCCTTTTCTTTCCTTTTCCCTATTGTCTCAGTCAAAAAAGTTACACTACCAGAAGATCATAAGTCACTTTTTTCAGCACTTTTGTAACTTTGAATGGTCATTAAATAAAAGATTGTAACCCGATCTACCTGAACACGCTGTTCCATACTGTGCTACCAAAAAATAAAGCAACTGCAGGTGTTCATGAATTCATCAATTTTAGAAAACCAGATCAAAAATCTTGAAGAAGTTGAACTAGTTTGCCCTCAATATCAAATCATAAACTCAGATTGAATCATGCCCTATTTGAAACCTGATCTCAAATGGAGATCTTCAGATGGAATTGTAGTTGATTTGTACAAGCCTGACCACATAAATCTATTTTTTCCTAAGTTACCATTTAGTATCAAAATTTAGCTGCAGACGTCATGTTATCCCTATGTAACAGAATGGGCAAATTCAAATCCTGAGGTCATTTTATGACTTTTCTTTTCAGCCTCAGTTAATAGTTTACAACAGGAGTGGGTATACAGCTCTGCATCAGACAGTAAGCTGCAGCTCTTATTATTTATTGGAATTGTCTATGTTGGCTACAGAAAATGACAGCTGTAGTCCAACAATACATGGATCAGCGTACTGAGAGTGTCCTGGGAAATCAGCTAATCCATATTCAAAGCAGATTACCTGTTCTGGATCATAGATCCATTTAACCTTGTATAACTCTATGTTTACCATAACTCTATGTATCTTGTATAACTCTATGTAACAGGTCAGGGGGAGGGATTAGGGTCAGGGGCGGAGCTTCAAAGGCATCCCTGGACACTAGCCTGAGGGCAGTCCTTTGTTCTTTGACCATCTCATGCAGCCACACGGCTGCAGACACCACAATCACCCCACCATGTGATGCTTGGGAGAAGAGGGGAAAATCTAATGTCAATTTACCTGTGGGACAAACAGATTGCTGAGACCTATTTTGGAAGGACCTCTACCAACTGTAAGTTTGTCTAGGATTCCCAGAATAAAGCAATAAACCTGTTGTTCTTCTGAGTTATCTATCTGTTAAAGACTGGAATAGAAGCATGTTTCCTGTCCAAAAACAGAATAGTAAATTGACAGATTAATTCTCCTCTGATCTCCTGCAATAGCAATTTGATGAGATTAATTTTCCTCTGATCTGCATTTTATCAACTTTATAAAGCAACAGTAATTTGATGGAACTAATCTCTCACTAAATGTCTGCAAAGTAAATTCAAAGTATCTTCGCATTTGACTCTCAACTAAAAAAAAAAAGCAAAGTTGTAAAGTGCTAATCTTGGGATCTTTTTACAAGCCAACTGCCTTTCTGTGGCCTTTCACATTTAAAAGGAACAAAGCAGTTGCCATAGAAACCTCCCTTCCCTCTTCCTTTGCCAGCAGCTTAAACGTCCTGAGGCAATGAAGGGATGGCTTCAAAGATCATCTGTGAACGAATTCAACTTGCTAAACTTAGAAAAATTGTTGTCTTTGTTTGATGCTTGGAAAGGGTGATTCTCCCCCTCCTTTCTGG
Source organism: Protobothrops mucrosquamatus (assembly GCF_001527695.2). NCBI lineage: Eukaryota > Metazoa > Chordata > Lepidosauria > Squamata > Viperidae > Protobothrops > Protobothrops mucrosquamatus. The sequence goes on from NW_015386547.1 coordinate 324,751, forward strand.
CCCCAGCACGAACATTGTGACCATTTGCTCCCTCGGCAAAAGCTGGGCACATTCCTGGTCGTCAAGGAAGAAGGCAATTAGGTAATAAATCTCGTCATAAAACACAGCTCTGGCAAAGAGGCCAAACTCCCCCCTCCCTTTGGAATTTCAGCTATGCCATTAGAAAGAAGCCATATAAAGCCCCACTAGCAGGGCAGCAGCGCCCCCTGATGGCCAATCTGCACGTGACACCTTGAAAAATTTTTTTCTCCTTTTCTTTTCACATCACAACAATTTGATAATTTAATTCAATCAAGCCTATACCACCACTAATAGAGCTTTCACCCAATCAGGCTGGAGACCCAAGTTTCTTCCAGTTTTGAGTGACAGAAGAAGGTAGCATAGCCATCAATCCTTGCCTATTATCACAAGCTGAATACCCCAGTGTGTTCCAGTCTGCAACTTAACGACCAGGTGGGAGTTCATGCCTCTCAGTGGCCTTTGCAGGTACATGATAATAGGAAGAATTTGGCTGACCTCTCTTCAGACGTCCCCTAGTGGTTAAAGGAGGAGCTGCACGCGAGCCTTTAATCACACCCAGAGAAAGCCCTCTAGTGGACAAAGGGTGTACCTCAAAAGAAGAGCACCCCTGAAGCTGATACGCAGATAGCGACCCCTAGTGGTCAAAAAGTGAAGTTCATCCAATTTCCTTCAAATTAGCTAGGAACCACAGGACAACGTTCCCAGTGGCTCCTCCACCTACAGACAGCACCCCTGAAGCTGATACGCAGATAGCGACCCCTAGTGGTCAAAAAGTGAAGTTCATCCAATTTCCTTCAAATTAGCTAGGAACCACAGGACAACGTTCCCAGTGGCTCCTCCACCTACAGACAGCACCCCTGAAGCTGATACGCAGATAGCGACCCCTAGTGGTCAAAAAGTGAAGTTCATCCAATTTGCTTCTAAATAGCTAGGAACCACAGGAGAACGCTCCCAGCCACCCCCACCCACAGACAGCACCTCTGAAGCTGATCTGCAAGTAGCGACCCCTCTGGTCAAAGAGAGAAGTTCTTCAAATTTGCTTCAAAATAGCTGAGAAGATCACTGAACCCATCCTAACCATGGCAGAGCGGCTCATTGATCTAGATCAGGCATGTCCAAAGTCCGGCCCGCGGGCCATTTGCGGCCCGCGGCCCGGTTTAATCCGGCCCTCGAACAGCCCTCCCTGCTCTATGTAAATGCGGCCCTCCCACGGCCCTCCGGCAAGTCCCATGAGAGAGAGAGAGAGAGAGAGAGAGAGACAGAGACAGAGGCACTTGCACTTGCACTTCTGTCTCTCTCTCTCTCTCATGGGACTTGCCCCCTCGCAGGGCTCCTCATTGGCCCTGCGCCCGGGTGTCCCGCCCCCTGGGAGAAGGGCGGCCAGGAAGTCCCTTTCCCAGGCTGGCCCCGTCCCAGGCGCACGTGGCTGGGGAGCCATGCGGGGAAGCCCCGGGATCCCCGCTGGGAGCAACCCCCCAGAGCCTTTGCTGAGTGGGCCAGCCCTCCCATAAGCCGCAGCCCTGAGAGAGCAGTCCCTGCGATGTCCAGCCGGCGCAACCATTGGCCAAGCAGCAGCAGAGCCGGAGATGGAAGGTCAGTGGCAGGGGGGGAGGGAGGGAGCTCTGAGTCCGCAGAGCACTGCCGCGAAGTGGCTGCGGGGCAGGTGATTCGCCCCCCCCCAGCTTACTTGTTCCAGTCTCGGCTGGGGCATCGCTTCCTGGGCCGCTCCCTGGGCAGCCGAACCAGCCACATGTCTCCCCGTGCTGGGTGGCAGTCATGGCTGGTGCGGCGGCCAGCGGGAGCATCGCTCCCCGGGAAGCCGAACCGGCCACATGTCTTCCCAGCCCGGGCCAGACGGCAGTCAGGCATGAAGCTCGCCTGGCTGCCGCAGGGCTCTCCACCGCCTGGCCCCACCTCGGCCCCATCGGTGGCACCTTCCTCGGGCACTTTCAGGGAGCCGCCGCTGCTGCCCTCGTTGCTGCAGGAGAAGGAGACCTTGGGATGCGAGGGCGGCGGGGCTGGCAGCGATCGGGACCCCCCCTCGTCGGCACTCCCCGTTGCCGGCGCGGCCACCCATGGTGCACCCGGCCTTGGCGCCCTCCTCCTAAGACGGCGAAGTGGCTGAGGATGCGGCGGGGCGGCGGCCGGGCCAGGGGCGGCGACGGGGACCCCGACGATGCTGCAGTGGCTGCCGCCAGAGCCGCTGCCTCCCGTCCTGCTCCCCCTCCCTGCCCGTTTGGCTGAGGACGCAATGGGGCCGCCGCCACTGGAGCTGCTGCCTCCCGTCCTGTTCCCCCTCCCTACCCCTCCCTGCTTGTTCAGCTGAAGAAGCGATGGGGGGGCGGCCGGGAGCTTCTACCTTCCGTCCTGCTCTCCCCGCCCGTTCGGCGCCATCTGCCTTTCATTCTCTCTCTCTCTCTCTCCTAACCTGGAGGGAGAGGGAGAGAGAGAAAGAGGAAAGAAAGAGAAGAGAAAGAGAGGAGAGAGGGAAAGAGAAAAAGTGGAAAGAGAAAGAGGAAAGGGAAAGGGGAAAGAGAGAGAGAAAGTTAGAGGAAAGAGAGGAAGAGAAGAGAAAGAGGAAAAAAAGAAAAAGAGAAAAGAGAGAAAAAGAGGAAAGAGAGAAAGAAGAGAAATAGAGGAAAGAGGAAAGAGAAAGAGAGGAAAGAGGGAAAGAGAAAGAGGAAAGAAAGAGAGAAAGAAAGGAAAGAGAGAAAGAGGAAAGAAAGAGAGGAAAGAGAAAGAGAAGAAAAGAG
>NW_015386547.1:327768-352218 GCF_001527695.2 Protobothrops mucrosquamatus
GAGAGAGGGGAGAGGAAAGGGAAAGGAAAGAGAGAGAGAGAGAAAGAGGAAAGAGAGGGAGAGGAAAGAGGCATAAAATAATTCATTTGCATTTAATTGTAATGGTTCAAAGAATGTTTGGAAAAATGTTCGGCCCTCCAGCACGTTCACTTCATCCAATCTGGCCCTCTTTGAAAAAAGTTTGGACACCCCTGATCTAGATGAAGGGGTTCAACCAACCAGCCTAGTTGGGACACCCCAACCAGACGGCCAAGGAGAAGCGCCGCAAACAGCCACCCTTGACCTGTACACAGAAGCTGAAGCTCAAGCCTCAGTAAGACCGAAGACGTCTCAAAGTCACTATGATCTGAGACAACAAAGAACGCCAACTGAAGCCATGCATGCAAACCTGTTGGAGAAATGGCACACCGTGCACAAGCGCCATGAAAGATGCTGGGAGAAATGGCACGAACTCTACCTAGAGCAAAAGGAGGATCTCTCCCCCGAACGTGCTCACGCACTGGAAGGAGATAAGGAAGATGCCTTCACACAATGGATGGACTCCGAACAGCAACTCAAGGACATCCAGCAGCAATTAAGAGACTCAGAAGTCGACCGCGACATGCAAAGTCTTCGGTTACTGAACGAGGAACTCAAGAAGCTTCTAGAGAGCCCACAACGCCCTCCAGAATGCGAGCCTCGCCCGAGAGACAGACCGGTTGACAGGGCAGAGTCTGAAGTTTCCCGCCATTCACACGCACCGTCCCAACGGTCGCACGTGGCTCCATCCCATGCATCTGGAAGGGCATCATCCTTTCGCCACATCTCCAAGGCACATTCCAGCGTGTCACAACAGTCTCACGTCACAGGTGCCTCCCGCAACTCAAAAGCATCTTCCCGCCAGAGCCAAGCATCTCGAGCCTCAAGGGCAGAGAGCATTGCCGCTCGTCTCGCAGAAGCGCGAATCAACACCGCAAGGGCTAAAGCTGCTGCAGAAACAGCAGCAGTAGAAAAGCAGCAAAGTCCAAAAACAGAATATTACCCATGAAGCAGTTACAGATCCCTCAGAAATATCCATTCATACACTTCCTTACACTGGTATTTATCACCAGATAAGCTATCTAGGTTGTATAAAAGTATTTCAAATGAAGGCTGGAAATGTAAATGCAAAGAAGGGACTTTTTATTATTTATGGTGGACATGTGATAAAGCAAAGAAATATTGGAGAAGGATTCACATTTTGATACAGAAAATCCTTAAAGTAAAAATAAACATGAAACCAGAGACTTTTCTTTTGGGGTTTAGTGGAAAAAGATTTGGAAAAAAAATTCGGAACTTTGATCCTGTATATGTTGATGGCAGCAAGACTACTGTACGCACAAAAATGGAAGGACATTTTGATTCCCACTATGGATGATTGGCTACAGAAGGTGATGGAGCTGGCAGAGATGGCTAAATTGACTGTTTTGATTAAAGAAAAGAATACAAAGTCCAGAATACAAAATGCCTTTGTTTCTACATGGAGACCGCTTCTGGACTTTGTGCTTGAGGTGGAAGTTTGTATTTTACTGTACAACTTAATAAAATGTCCAAGAAAATAGTGTATTGTTTTCAGGTGATCTGTTTTTGTCTTGAAAAGACCTTTTCCACATATTATACATATCGATACATGTTTTGTCTCATAAAAGCAAGTAGAATAAAATCTGAGATTACTGAAATTGTTAATTTTCTTCTTACCAAGATCAATATAGGCAATCTCGTCTCTCCTTATCTCTCCCTCTCTTTGCAATAGTGGACCCACAAAACGATGGAAAGAAGAAAGTGCCATCATCCAAACCAAGAAAGATATTCAAGAGAAATGAGAAGCAGGTTTTTATAAGAAATTGCTGGAAATTGATGCTGGTATAGCTAACCCAAGAAATAGCACAATCTTCTGCAAACCGATGACATCCAGAATCAGACTGAAATTCTCAACCAGCACGTCTCAACATACTTAGAGGGTACCAGGGTGAGAAAAACTGGTCGAAATAGATCTAAGCACTCAAAAAACAGGGAAGTTTTGTTTGATTTATGCTGCTTTTAAGATATTTTTAATCCGGACTGTCAGTGAAGTTTTATGTTTTATCTGTTTCAATAGACTTTGGGGGTTGTTTTTTTTTTTTTAACACCATGTGGAGTTATACCATTGGAACTGGGCAGCTATAACAAATCAGAATGAATGAAAAAATAAATATGCCGGCCAGAGTCATTTGTTGAGATGGACGGCTAGAGAAATAGAATAAAAACAAACAAACAAATAAAGAAAATTAAGACAGTTCAACCCAATAATAAATCAAGAGGATCCAGATTCTTGTGGATTTCACATGAGTAAATTTCAGAACTGAAGAGAGAATTGTCAAGTACTAGAAAGATCAATGATTAAATCAGGTTATGACATCTGTGTCCTCTTTACGGAACATAAGAGAGTCAAGGACACGCTTGAAGTTGGTCATGGAGGAAAAAAAAGGACCTCATCTCTTCTCAAATCTTCACTGCTACAATTGTAACAAAAATATACTGACAATAGAGATTACAAATTCCTGAACTATGTACTGTGTATATCTACTTTTTAATCTGTGTATACAGCAATGAAAAACCAAGCACAAGGTTATATAAATAGCCCAAAAGTGATTGACATGCTAATAATACCCAATCAAGTCAGTAATGTTCATGTAACAAGCTCCTGAGAAAATAATATTTTTTGGTCAATAATACATTTTTAAGCGAAGTGTTTGTTTTTAATTAGCCTCATATTTAGCTATTTAGTCATGCTGTGTCTGTCAGCCATAGCTAAAAAGAAAATAACACAGGCTGATTTGAACTATACTGTAGCCTTAAACTCTAACTTTCATCTCTTCCTTTTTGGCTTTCTTTTCTGCATTCCACTTAGTTCTTTTTAAAGCATTGAAGGCATATTCCAGCTTGTCCTCTTTTTTTTCTTTTTTCTTTTCTTGAGTGCTTCCCTCTCTAGCATTAAGCAATTCTTATAGGAGAGAGAGCTTCCTGTTATGCTATGAGAAGCTATTCATTTGAGCTGTGTTGGAAGCACTTCATTGGAATCTACCTCTGTTACCTTTCCTCTTGTCATTATAAGGAGACATAATTTGATTTTTCTCAGTTAGTAAATCAAGCCCACGGATGAGATGGGATTGAGATCAAAGATGAAATATCCCAGCCTAATGACGAATACCATTTCAGATTCCGATAAGGAAGAGTAAAGTGGAGAGGATATATTTCAAAGGGAGAAAATTTAGTCAAGTTTCAAGGCCTGCTCTCGAGTATATTCAAGCTTACTTTGCAAAAAAAGAAAGGGGGGGAAGCATGTCTCTTACTGTACTGTTATTATAATTAGTCATTCATAAGCGTTTTAGAATGGAATACAATGGTGTGTTTCTTTCAGCAAAAGCAACTATTTTATAGGAACCATCCTCAAAGTAAAATACTTGTTTGAGCTGTGCAGAGGATTTGAAAGGTACTTTAAGTATAGAGGGGGGAAATAGCACCCCTTCCTAATGTCCTAGCAAGAATCATGTGGCTGCTTTAAAAGATTTCCCAGGTTCATATTCATGTTCATGCACAGCTACTTCAGTTCCAGAACAAGTAACATTCAGAAGTGGCTCAGGTAGATGACTCCTTAATTTCACTGAACTATAAGGAGGAAGATGCGGTACAGTACAGCACAATCAGATTTGCAAGAGTGATGTTAGCTCTACTAGGCAGATATGCTCGGGAAATCAACTTCTCAGGAAGATTAAAATGACTTGCATTGAGGTTGGCTATAATAATAGAAATTTTATTTTGAATATATTATGCAAATACCTAGCTCTCTGAAGAAGGTTTTAATGCAGGGAAAGGTGGAAGGAAAGAGAAGAGCACTCACAGCAGGGAGGTGGATGGATTCAGTTACAGCAATGGTGGGTGCACTATTGGAATACCTGAAAGACCAGATTAGGGACAGATTGTCATGGAGAAATGATGTCTATTTATATCAGGGGTGTCAAACTGCCAGTCCGCGGGCCAGATGCATCATCCAGAAGCCATGCCCACCCCATTACCAGCAATGGCAAAACCATCCCGATACGTTGCGCAGCGTCACGTGACGTCACGAGTTTGACATGTCTGATCTATGTGGTCTCTAGGATTGCATACTGACCCGATGGCACTTAATGAACTAATACTTCCTGAAAAAAAGTGGAGGTTTAACAAATAGTGTTTCTCTTTAATGGTCCTGTCTATGGTAAGCCATGTATATGTGGTATGTAGTCCCAATGCCCAATGTAGAATTTTTACAATCATGCTGAGATAATGCAGTGAGCAAAAGTGAAATTATAATACTTGCAATTACCTCCTATGATGATCACCTGACTCTTGCCATTGCCACTAATCACAAGGTAGCCTGATTGCTTTGTTTCCAGAGCAGAATACTGTCATCACAATGAACAGAAGCTTGTCTATGGTGGATAGCGCATATCAATATTTTGTCTCCAGATTGAAACTAAATCACTACAAGGGCTTGTGAATTATATTAAATATGTTATACGGTCAAAATTGCCATATCTCATAAAAGCCAAGTATGTAAATGATTTGGCTCGAAGTCTTATTATTACTTGTGGTTATTTATTGATGTGCATGCAAAATTAGAAATGATGGTAGCTCAACAATTCAAAACACATGTCTTAGAAACAGCAATGGTTTATATAAGCAGGAAGGGGTTCTTTCCCCCCCTACACTAATGATTATCAAAGCTAGTTTTAGGTATTCTGAGTAAAACTAGTCTTTTCCAGTTCAACCATCTTAAGTTCATTTAAGTACAGGCATAGGGTTTGACACTGATGTTATCTTTCTACAAGGCATAGATCTTTTATTGTGTATTATTTTATAAACTATGGCGATGTTGTTTCATTTTTGAAAAATTAAGTGTAATATGCTTATGTTTTTAAAAATATTTGTTGAACTTAAACTATATTTCCTATATACTCTACCTCACCCAGGGAGATACTATATTTTCAAATTTTTGTTCTGTATCTTGCAAGCATTTAAAACAGACCACAAAAGCTAAATATTTATGGATGGAATAATTTCATCTATAAGGAGCATATAAGGGCAACGAATGAGGAATATTGCTTCTAATCCAGTTTTCAGAAGTTGATAGTCTTCAGGTTTCAATTTATATCAATGGTACTAATAGGCATGTAGGCATGTGATTATGGAAGGAGTTTTATATTTTTGTTTATATCATTATGACCTCTTATTTTTTGCCCTTTTAATTGTTATGGATAATGCATGATATCTAACAATCAGAGCTATTTCAAGAAAGCATTGAACAAATAATAATCAGAATTTTTTTAAAAAACAACAACAGTATGTTGCAAAATGTCAGGCAAGGAAAACACCTTCCTAAATTAGAAGTCTTGGATGGAAAAATAGATCAGAGAAGGTACTAAGTAGCCCTCTACCATAGGAACTCTTTGCTTAAGAAGACCTTTTCTTTCTTTCTTTCTTTCTTTCTTTCTTTCTTTCTTTCTTTCTTTCTTTCTTTCTTTCTTTCTTTCTTTCTTTCTTTCTTTCTTTCTTTCTTTCTTTCCTTCCTTCCTTCCTTCCTTCCTTCCTTCCTTCCTTCCTTCCTTCCTTCCTCTTCTCTTCTCTTCTCTTCTCTTCTCTTCTCTTCTCTTCTCTTCTCTTCTCTTCTCTCTCTCTCTCTCTCTCTCTCTCTCTCTCTCTCTCTCTCTCTCTCTTTCATGACACCTACAGGAAGTTCTTGACTTACAACCAAAATTGGGAGCAGTATTTCCATTGCTAAGCAAGACAATTGTTAAATAGAATAGAGCTGGAAGGGACCTTGGAGGTCTTCTAGTCCAACCCCCTACTCAAACAGGAGAACCTATACCATCTCAGACAGGTGATTGTCCAGTCTCTTCTTCAAAATCTCCAGTGATGGAGCACCCATGATTTCTGGAGGCAAGCTGTTCCACTGGTTAATTGTCCTCACTGTCAGGAAGTTTCTCCTTAATTCCAGGTTGCTTCTCTCTTTGATTAGTTTTTCCAACCATTGTTTCTTGTCCTGCCTTCTGGTGCTCTGGTGTATAATGTGACCCCCTCTTCTTTGTGGCAGCCCCTCAAACACTGGAATACTGCTATCATGTCTCCCCTATTTCTTCTTTTCTTTAGACTAGCCAGAACCAAGTCCTGCAGCCGTTCTTTGCATGTTTTAGTTTCCAGACCTTTCATCATCTTAGTTGCTCTTCTCTGAATTTTTTCCAAGGTCTCAACATCTTTTTTGTAGTATGGTGACCAAAATTGGCTGCAGTATTGCAGGTGTGGTCTTACTAGGGTTTTATAAAGCGGTACTAATACTTCACGTGATCTTGATTCTATGCCTCTGTTTATACAACCCGTGATTGTATTAGCTTTTATGGCTGCTGCTGCCACTGCTGGCTGTTAACTGTGTCGCACCCAATTTATAATCTTTTCTCCCACTGTGTTACTTATGATACTTGTGATAAGTGTTACTTATCACTTATTAATAATTACATATTAATGAGTGATGAGTGATTAAATAATAAAAAACTTAATATAATCACTTATTAAGTGAATCACTGCAGTTAAGTAAATCACCTGGTCATTAAGCAAATCTGGCTTCCCCCCATTGACTTTGCTTGTTGGAAGCAAATTCTATTCTATTCTATTCTATTCTATTCTATTCTATTCTATTCTATTCTATTCTATTCTATTCTATTCTAGAAGGTTGCAAATCATGATCATAAGACCCCAGGACACTGAAACTGTTGTAAATATATGCCAGTTACCAAGTGATTGGATTTTGATCATATGGCTATGGTGATTCTGTGACAGTGGTAACTGCGAGGACCAGTCATAAGTCACTTCTTTCAGTGCTGTTGTAACTTTGAACCATCATTAAACAAATGGTTGGAAGTCAATGACTTCTTGTATACTCAAATGGAGCATAAAGAACTTCTTTCATATAGGATCTTAGCATGTAGGCAGGATGGTGAGAGTAGACATGACTCCTAAAATGAGAGAAGTAAACTCTAAATTATTTTGGGAGGGGGAGGTATTATTTTGGGCTGAGGGCAAAGCTATTTCAATTGGACCACAGGCGATACTACCAAAGTAAACTGGCAATAGAAATTCTGAAAATGGAAAACTAAACAAAAGATAAACAATCCAGTTTTGGAAGGTTCTATGTGAAACAAAAAGATTTTAATAAAAAGATTAGATGGATAAAATAATGTGAGAATGGAAGAAATGGAAGAATTAATAATAACAGCAGAAATGGTTCTGCAGAACTGCAGAAATCAGAAAAACCAGTTGACATATGGTCTGCATTGATAATAAAATGTCTGATTCATTACCACATAATTTGATAATAATATAATATTTGGAACCTACTAATGTCAATAAAAACATTAGACTGTAGAAAAAGTAATGAAGCAGTGGAAGACAGAATTGGTGGTTGGAAATGAGAAAAATATGGGCTTGTTAGCATTAGGAGAGGCATCTTCCAGGTGATTCATTATCACCCTTATTATTTGTCATTGCTATGTTCTTCCTTTCAGTGATTTTAAAGAAATCAAATCTTTACAAATCAAGTCAAACAGCAAAAATGCTAATAAATTGGAGTAAAATTACTAACAGTAACTGAATTGAAATGGTGAATGGTGAAATTTTCAAGAGCCATACATGAAGCTTACATGTATCTGGGCATTTTATATTTGGATAACATCAAACAAGGATCAGTTAAAATGTGATTAGTAAAGAATACATCCTAAAAGTGAGGAAACTGCTAAAGACAAAATTGAATGGTGGAAACACCATGAAAGCAATCAATACCTGGACCATGTCTGTGATACGACACTGCTGGAATTATTAACTGGACACAAACTGATTTGGGCAGTTTAGACTGGAAAACAAGAAAAACTGATGACTGTACATTATGAATTACATCCCTGTAGTAATATTGATAGGTGTATGGGGTGTATGGGGTGTTCAGGGAGGGGTAGCACCTCTGGTGGAGGGCATGTCGTGCCCTTTTTTTTAGGGCAGCTCGTACACCTTTGGTCCCCACCTGACACTCAGCTCTCACCTGTGGCTCCTAGTAGCTGTAACATGCGCAGCGGCCACACCCCGGGCAACAGCTTCGACAGGCTGGCCAAACCAGGTTGAGAGTAGCCATTGTGTCTTTGACATTCGGTGAGCAAGGGATTTGTCTATCCCAAACATGTGAAGACAGACTCTGGCAGATTGAGCGGATGAGACCTATTAAAATAGGACCAACGATCATGAAGGCAGTTTCTGCAAGCGATGTGGTACGCTGAGAGCACGACAAGACACGAAGGATGCCCTGGTCAACCACTGCACCCAGCCCATCTCCAACTGTCTCGACTTTTGTCCTGCCATTGGAACAAGATGGAATCTGGGAAGAGAGAGTGAGGCTGACAATGCGCACCTCTCCCTCACTTTAATCCAATCCACGCGCAAGTCTTGACATCTTGACTTTCCCTAACTCCCACAAATCTTAAAGTCCTGTGGCGATAGGCGAGCGGTGAAGCAGCAGGTGTGGAATCACTGGGAGCTGTGGATACGGACCTGCATACAGGCAGCTCAGGTCTAATGGTCGCTTCTTGCTGATGAAGCAACAGCTGGATTCGGCGTCTATCTGAGTGACTGAGCAGCCCTTTTTAGGACCACACTGCTCACCTCCATAGTATGAGGAAGGGGCTAGAAAATGTGCCCTAAACATTGTTGCTTCTTTCAAACCCTGTCCAGCCTACCACAGTTGGAGGGGATCCCACTTCATGTGGTCGAAATACAAAACTTAAGACAAAATACAAGGTGTTACCACTTATCATTGGAACATGGAACGTACGTACGCTTCAAGACAACCCATTAGCAGATCGCCCAGAAAGAAGAACAGCTCTGGTAGCCAGAGAGCTTGCAAGATTTAACATTGACATTGCGGCCCTGTGTGAAACTCGTCTAGCCAATGAAGGTCAGCTCACAGAAACAGGAGGTGGTTACACATTCTTTTGGTGTGGACGTAGCAGTGACCAACATCGCGAGTCTGGAGTTGGCTTAGCGGTTAAGAACCATCTTGTCCGCCAACTTGCCAGTCTTCCTAAGGGTGTGAATGATCGACTCATGACACTGCATCTCCCACTACTAAGTGGAAAGCAAGCCACACTGATCAGTGCCTATGCACCCACAATGACAAATCCAGATGAAGTAAAGGACAAGTTTTATGAAGATCTTGATGCCCNTCATTTCCAAGCTAAATATTCACATCAAGCCAAAGAATCGTCCACAGGGAAACAGAGTTGTGATGAAAAAGATCAACGTCAGTACACTGGAAAACCCCGACGTAGTAGCTTCATTAGTAAAAGATCTTGACAATCAACTCCCAGAGCTGCAAATACAGGAAAATGCTGAGAAGGACTGGGAATGTTTCCTGGACATCTTGCACTCTTCTGCACTTAAGATTCTTGGACCTTCATATAGGAAGCAGCAGGACTGGTTTGATGAAAATGATGAAGAGATTAAGGCCTTGCTTGCTGAAAAACACCACCTCTATCGTGCTCATCAGAATGACCCGTCTTCAACTGCAAAGAAAAATGCTTTTACTAACACTTGAAGGATTGTACAGAGCAAGCTCCGCAAGATGCAGGACTCCTGGTTGAGTGCCAAAGCAGATGAAATCCAGAAGTTTGCTGATAGAAGCGATGCCAAACAGTTCTATGAAGCCCTTAGATCCCTGAACAGACCTCAGCCCTCAGGAAGCTCCCCTTTACTGGATTCGAGTGGTGCAACTCTCATCACTGAGAGGACTCTGATTTTACAGCGTTGGGCTGAGCATTTCCACTTTGTGCTGAATCACCCATCCACCATCAATAATGAGGCGATTGATAGAATACCCCAGGTGGATATCAACTATAGCCTGGATGTCCCACCATCAGAAGCTGAAATCTCACAGGCCATCAGTCAGTGTTCCAGTGGTAAGGCGCCAGGATCTGATGCAATCCCGGCGGAAGTCTATAAGGCTGGTGGTGCTGTGCTTGTTGAAAAACTCACCCAGCTGTTCTGGTCTTTCTGGAAACAAGGTTCCATCCCTCAGGAACTGAAAGACGCATCCATCGTGCACCTCTACAAGAGGAAAGGAAACCGACAAGTCTGCGATAACTATAGAGGAATATCACTTCTCTCCGTCGCAGGCAAGATCTTTGCACAAGTGTTGCTAAATCGCCTGATTGACCAGCTGGAACAGGGTCTACTACCTGAAACATAGTGTGGTTTCCGCAAAGAGCATGGCACGGTGGACATGATCTTTGCAGCTCGGCAGCTCCAGGAAAAATATCAGGAGCAGAATCGTGAACTATATACCACCTTCATGGATCTCACCAAGGCTTTTGACACAGTTAGTCGTGAAGGATTATGGCGCATTATGTCGAAGTTTGGGTGCCCTGACAGATTTATTCTGATGGTACGGCAGTTCCATGATGGCATGGCGGCTCGTGTTCTGAGCAACGGTGAAGCCTCAGAGGCTTTCCCTGTCACAAACGGTGTTAAGCAAGGCTGCGTGCTGGCACCAACCTTGTTCAGCATGATGTTTTCAGCCATGCTGTCTGACACCTTTCAGAACAGCTCAATGGGAGTCAATCTGAGGTACAGAACCGATGGGAAATTGTTCAACCTGCGAAGACTCCAGGCTGTCACTAAGGTAAAGGAGATTGTGCTACGAGATCTTCTCTTTGCTGATGACTGTGCCCTTAATGCAGGATCGGAGCAGGAAATGCAAGCCAGCATGGACAAATTCGCATCCGCTTGTGACAACTTTGGCCTCTTCATCAACACGAAGAAAACTGATGTACCAGCCAGTTCCAAAAGCCCAATACCAAGAGCCTACCATCACAGTGAAGGGACAAAAGTTGCAAGCAGTGGACCAATTTACATATCTTGGTAGTACCCTCTCCCACGCAGTGACAATTGACATCGAGGTCAACTGTAGAATTGCCAAGGCAAGTTCTGCATTTGGCAGACTGTGGACTAACGTGTGGGACCGCCATGGAATAAGCCTTGCTACTAAGCTTAAAGTTTACCAAGCAGCAGTGCTAACTACCCTGATGTATGCTAGTGAGACCTGGACAGTGTACAGGAGGCACGTTAGGCAACTGAATTACTTCCACATGACTTGCCTTCGCAGAATTCTGAGGATCCGGTGGCAGGATAAGATACCAGATACAGATGTCCTCTCCAGAGCAGGCCTGTCATCAGTTTACACTCTGTTGATGAAAGCCCAGATGCGCTGGGCAGGCCACGTTGTAAGGATGCCAGACCATCGCATCCCTAAACAGCTCTTTTATGGTGAGCTGTCTCAAGGAAAGCGATCGCACGGGGGACAAAAGAAGTGATACAAAGACACGCTGAAAGCATCTCTCAAGTCCCTGGATATCGACACCATCTCTTGGGAATTTTTGGTGCATGATCGACTGACATGGCGTACCCTGGTTTACCAGGGTTGCCAAACATATGAACACAGAAGGACAATCTTGGCACAAGAGAAGCGAGCACTCCGTAAAGCCAGAGCTGCAAATGCTGAAGCAGTAGTGTCCACATTTCTCTGTTCAGTATGTGGCAGAACATTCCGTGCTAACATCGGTCTTATCAGCTATCTACGGACACATCGTTGATGGGTCATAATCCATAAGATGTCAAGGTCTTCATCGAAATTGATGGACGAACAACAATATTGATAGACCCCACCCCTCCGAAATGGAGATAAATGTTTACTTCAAGTCAAGCAAACTGTTGAACAAGAAAATCATGGGTTGGCCGATTACACAAGAGATAACCAAGACCAAGCATTGATGCAAAGTAAAAACTGGAACTTATTGAATGTGCAGGAAACAAAACCTGAATATCAAAATAACATAATAAAACATGAATACAGTGCTTTAAAGGAAAAGCATTACATGGTCATTTTCTGCAAAAGATCAAAAGGAAAATGGATAAAGATAAAACCTGGCAATGGCTTATAACTGGAACTGAACTGAAAAAAGCTGAAGGGTTGATTTTGGCTGCTGAAGAGCAAGCTGTTCAATCAAGGCCAGAACTGAAAAATCATCAAATGATTCAAAGTGCAGATTGTGCAAAGAAGCAAAAAAACAACAAAAACAAAAAACAGTAAATAGTATACTCAGCTTGTACAAGAAGGTCACACAAACTGATGATAAATAACAAACATAGTATAGTTGCCAAAATGATTCATTGGAACATCTGTAAAAATTATTATGTGTCAGTAACTAAAAATTGGTGGAATTGAAAAAGTAAGATAAGATAAGATAAGATAAGATAAGATAAGATAAGATAAGATAAGATAAGATAAGATAAGATAAGATAAGATAAGATAACCTTTATTGTCATTATTTTACTGTGGGCATAATGGCACACATCAAAAATGAAATTTAGTTGCCCGTTCTCAAAGTGAAACACATACATGACACACACCTAAACATACTATGAACAACATATGTATAGACCCACATATACGTACATATACATAGCAAATAAATATTAAATACTGTCCATCTTGAATATATAACAGAAGGAGGAAGCTTGAGAGTTCACAAGGTTGAAAAAGTAGTTGAAAATGAGTAGTCTAAAATATTGTGGGATTTCTGAACAGACTGATAAAGTCTCGACTCATAACACACCAGATATAACTGGTTGAAAAGAAGAAAGGGAAATACCAGTGTATAGTAGAATAGAGTACAAAGAACTGAAGAAGATCACAAAGTATCAAGATCTGAAAATCAAAGTTGAAACACTATTATGTAAACTGGCCATGGTGATCCTAGTGGTTATTGGCACATTGGGTACCATATTAAGAAAATCAAGAAATGTTAATTGATGAAATTTCTATCTGTCAATCGCACATGGCCACACTGCTTGGATCCCTATATATATATATATATATATATAGATTCTTGGAAAGAATTCAATGTACACGAAGGCCAATGCCAGCTAAAGAATTGGCAGCTGTGACTTCACAGTATTGTGAACAGATAACAATAATTTAGATTGTAACTCAGAAATCCATCACATTTATTTTAAAAAAGTAATCTATAAGTCAGGTTTAAATGAACTTTAAATGTGAACATGATTCATAACAGATACATTGGTAAAACCAACCAAAGCAAATGTAAATCCTTCCCCTTTAATAATAAAACGTTTAAATATATTTGCGATGGAATTGGAAAAATTAAAACCATACCTCCTCTATGCATATCAGATGAAGAAGATTTTGAAGGTTGCATTTGAAAAGATGCAATGCAAACAGTGTAGACAGAAGAAATGTCTGCTTCAATTAGTTTTCTGCAGAATGGTAATCTTAAACTTAAGATCACATATAATCTGCAATGTATTAAGAGTGTATTCTTATTGGCATCCCCATATTATATTTCAAATGCTTTTCCATGGAATGTTTTAAAACGTCAACTAAAATTATTATATACTTAATTGAAATGACATATGTCCCTTCAGCACTCATCTGGAACTTTATTATTATGTGTATCTAGACAGTTTAGAGACAAGAAATCACTAACTGTGGTTTTTTCTACCCCACTCTACCTCTGTCCTTTCTGGTGTCAACTTTGCATTCTTCTGAGTAGTAAATCTTGTTACAAATAAATCTTCTTCATTTGTAGCTTTGGCTTACTTTATTACAGATTGAGCCAACTCTACAGGAAATATACATCAAGAATGTCTGAAACAAATAGTTTGAATAATTGTTTGCTGTGAAATGCTGTAGTTTAAACTTAATTCCAATTTCTATTATAATTTCCTTTATTGATCTGGATACAAGATGCTCAAGGCCAAATTCCAACACACAAACACAAACACACACACACACACACACACACACACACTCAAAGGCTAGTGTTCTATTCCAAATTAAAATAAGAAGAGGAATCCCCACATGAGTTTAGGTGTTAATGCTGTTCTGAAATTGAATATTGAAATCTCTTGTTATTCACTAATCCCCTTTAATTTTTCAGAAGATTTACGTATCGGTGCTCCCTTTTTAACCTGAGATTCTTCACCTGTATTTTTATATACAGACATATATATTATTGTGGAGAGCCAGATCAAAAGTTCTAAAAATGGATTGTTTATTATGTTTCTGGGTGATCTGTGGCCCAAAGGCTGAAATAAATTTTGAGTGCTCTCAGAAATGTCATTTTTTTTCAATTACTCAGAAATCCAGATAATGTTTGATTGTTTTTCTTATTATCATGAGATAACAGTGTAATTGTTAAGGATATTTAACTGAATGAGATAAAGGCTTCCCTACTCCTGGGAAACCATATTCTGACCACATCATCATAAGGCACTGTAGGGTGTTTGTACAGAAAGAGAGGAGAAGAGGGAAAACATTATTTTAAAGCTAGAACAGCAAAGGACAGTAGTCTGGGGATAAGATGAAACTAACTTTTGAAAATGATTGGCATACCATCTTCATGGTGCAGTTAATGGGTTGCACGGACAAACAGTAAGCAGAACAGACAAAACAGAAAACGAATACTAGGACCGAGGTGCAGAACAAAGTTCTAACTCCAATGTTAAACTTGGACCCAACAAAATCATTATTTTATTTGCATAGTGATTTCCTGTTCAGGTAATGAACTACTACATTGGGGCAATACATTTAAAAGAACAAAAGCTTAAAATATTCAAGATGGTATTCCTAATAAAATGTTGATTAAATTGAATGTTAAGGTTAAACAGTTGCAAATTTGTGGTTATTATATAATATGAATTAGAATTTATAAAGTGATCTTAAAAGCAAATAAAAAGTGATATAGTTGCTTTTTTTTAAAAAAAAATGTATTTGGTTCCTGGACATTTTGTTAAACAAATTGGGGCTGGCTTGGGATTTTTTTTTTTAAGGATAGCACTCTATTAATGCAAATCTAAGGAGAATAAAATAAAATAAAACGGTATTTTTTTAAAAGCACTGAAGTTAAAGTGCATACTTTATATTCAGTATTTAATCATCATATTCAACAAGTATGCATAACAGGACTTTTATTGCCTAAAACTCCTGCCAATGGCTGCAGCAGAAACTTGTAGCTTAACAGAATAAAACTTTTATGAACAAAAGAGGACTCAACGCTAATCAGATCAAACTTATTCTTCTTACTATTACCAAATTAGTGTCAAACAACAACTGCATTTTAAGCTGCCCAGAACTAAATAGGACTTCATTTTATTAGACTATAACATGCAGGTGCTGTTTGGAAAATGTAAATGATCTTATATCTCCCTGATGCTAATAGATATGAGCATTTTATTCTTAGATCAATGGGACTGGTAACCTGATTCAATACAGATTCACTTTGAAGTAAGTTTCACTGCCCTGTGTGGAACTGTGTTTACTTCTCTGTATAAAAACTGTTGTGTTCAGTGTATGGATGTATTATGCATCTGATAAAAAATAAGCATACTTGCTAAGACCAATGCATTGTTTCCAATTTTCTTCTGTAAGGTTTTCCACTTAGCCTCACAATTGCCCCAGCGTTACTCAGGAATTTAAAAGAGCCAAAGAAACTCCTGAGCCGAGGTTTCAACAAAGATTACAACTTTATTTTGATCAAAACAGAGAGGGGCTGCCTAATTCCTCTTCGTGGCTGGTAGAGGAATGAAGGCAAGCAAGCAGAAAAGATGTCTTCCACCTTTTATACCTTTCCAGAACAAAAAGATCAGGTCTTGGTACTAGGCATAAGATGGCACAAAAAAATAATTCCTAGATGATGCTAATGTCAAACTTAAACATACTAAAATCATAAGCACAATAAAATCCCTTCACTTCCATTTAAGGTTGCATGCAATTGTTTACCAGTTGTATATCATTAACAAAATCCAACCTGTCTGACATACAAATCCACGTTTCATATATAGTTAAGACATGCCTCTGCTCTTGCTTTTCTAGACTTGTCTTTCCTCTCTCTCAAACATCCTTTTTAGGGCCAACAAAACTATTAGATGGTTTAGTGGCATTTGAGATGTTCATATGTGTATGTTTGCAAGTATGCAAGTAGGTCTAGAGAACAAGAGGAAAAACAGAAGTTCCAGTTAAAAACATTTTTTCCTCTGGTCTCATTAATCAAATGCCAAAGTCGTTCCTGCAGTGACACCTGGCAGGGTTAATGTTTAAGACCCCCAGCAATTATCGTTCTCCTGAAAATCGCTTGGCCAGCAAGTCACATAAAAGCCTGTGATTATGAAGGAAATGGGAATTAGCAGAAATTAGGGAAACCAGTTGAAATACTCTGGTAGCAAAAGAGGCATAGAGAAATCTGACTGATTGGCCCTCCCCAAGGGAGAAGAGACGAGGCCTAGAGGTCATGCTTTCTGCAAATTAGGAGTGTCTGTCACTGAAACCAAAATAAAGCAAGGCCAGGAGAAATAGAGTTTTCTGTATGAGGGACTGCACTACCTCAGTTCGGCTGCATCCAATTTCAGATGCAAAACCGCTCAATGCAATAAAAGACACAAATGTTTGCAAATCAGAGGTTTTCCCTAATTCAGCTCCTTCAAATATAACTTATAATTCTGCCTTTCTCTGCATTAACATACAGACAGTTTTTCAAAATTTTAAATACTCTACTTTCAGCCTGAACTCTTGGTATTTTACATATTTGTGAAATCTGAATCATTGGTCCCTAGTTTTACATCCTGCACAGTTTGTCTGTTGGCACAATGTTGGCAGTCCTCGTTTGGGGGCCCAATATATGATAATGTTAAGAAAAAATAAATTTGTTTATTGAATAAAAATAAATAATTTTGCTTATTGAATCTTAACCTTAATATCCAAAGGAATGTTCCAATTGGAGACTATATGACAGTAGCATTATAAGAACACATAGTGTAGGCCTCGGCTGGAGAGAGAGACAGGATATTGTTTTACTTTTTATTTTGGAGTGGGATTCCAGGACTGGGAGTATTAATTCAGCTTCTTTCTTTTAGTTCGTTTTTCGAACACCCCTTGGAAGCTAATGATATAGGAGCTATACAAACACTGTTAACTTTAAAACAAGAATTAAAGGAAGCATGTACTTTTTGCTCTGCTACTAGAAAGTAATATTCCAGCTGACAAAGGATTTCCCTCTGTCAAATGAAGAAGTGGGAGGGAAAATGTTCTTTCTTCTCCTTCAGGTTGATACCAGCAAATCTTAACAGTGTTTGTCTCTGAAAGCTACAGAATTGTTTTGTAAACAGTTTTCTTTATTTATTCATTCTAACTCGTAATCAAACGAAAATACAGCAAAATTAATGTAAGTTGGGAAGAGGTTGAACTAGTATAGGATATACAGTATTTGTGAAGATCAATATAACTTTAGCTGAAGGCAAACAGATGGCAGTTGTTTAGTGAAATGCAGGAACATAATGGCTCAAATTTTTTAATTGGATTCCATATAATCACAGAATAGAGATCCTATAAAAAAACAGGACATCAGAAACAAAACAGAAGAAGTTTCTCAAGTTTTGTATGCTCAGGATGCTAAAGGAAGATGACAGCATTAATCATTTGTAATATTACTGAAGTAGCAATTTTTTTGGCTCCTTCAGAATTCTGGAGACAGAACCGGTTTTCAAAAGTCACTTTCTAAATATTGTGATTGACTATCTTCTAACTTACTATATGCCTAGAATAATTTTAATATTTAAAAAATGTACAGATTTGCAAAATGACCAAACATTTTTTTAAGTGCAATGATTAGAGCCAAATGTTAGATTACTTCAGTTATGTAAGATTGCTAATTCTTTCATTTCTTCGAAACTGGCCTATCTGTATAAACTACCTTGAGCCCAAAAATGCTTTCCCCAATTTTGTGATCCATTTGTTCATTGTGAAAGTGGAAAGTCACTCTTGCAGATTCACAGAAGTGGGCAGGATTCTAATATTTTGAAGAGAGACTACCCTGAGAAATATGAAATGAAACTGGATTACTTCCCTCTCACTTTTTGTTTTACAGAAAAAGAACCCTTCAATCACTGCTAAATCCAATGAGTATAATTATATTCAATGATTGTTATTCTAAGACAAAGAGACCTTGATCTTATGGTTGTGGTTGATATGATTTTTTTTTATCCTCTGTGGATCCCTCTGCTTAGCATGCTACATTCATGAGGTTTATTACATTAAAAAAGGATTAAAAATCTTAGAGTAATTTCTATTAGACACTTATTTGTGGAAAGAGAAGCAAGGTCTGTTCTTTATTATGAACAATTTGAACTTTGGATACTTAAATAGAATTCATGGCTTACATGTAAGTGCCTAGTTTCTGCTTTTGCAAGCTTTTCTTGTGTTTGCTTTAGATGCAGTTTGGACCAAAGAGATAAATCAAGAACGTGGTTAAAAAAGAAAGAAAAACAGAGGTATTATATAGAGAGGAAATGGATAATTTCCCAAGAAGCAGAAACAGAAATGCTTTCACTCTGCGATATTACACAAATTAGTGTTTCCATTCAAATAATCTTTAAAATTTCAATAAAATATTTCACTACAGAGAAACACTCACACATACATCCATGCAATGGGAGATAACAGTTACACGTGCATCTGATCAGAAACCCTTAGAAAATTCTCAAGAGAAGCTCAGTAGCTTCTCTTGCTTGCCTGTTTCATTTCAGCCCTCATTATCACTTTAAGACAGCGGTTCTCAACCTTTTTAATGCCACGACCCCAACCGGTCGTAAGTCAAGGACTAAACCGGTCGTAAGTCGAGGACTAAACCGGTCATAAGTCGAGGACTAAACTGGTCATAAGTCGAGGACTACCCAACCGATGGTAAGTCAAGGACTTTCCCTGCCCGGGAGCGCCGCGCATGCGTGGTTCCGCCCCCTGCACTGGCCGAGGCGTAGCTGGCAAGCGGCAGAGACGGAGCAGGCCGACCACCAGCTGGCCCAGCTCAAGGGAGGTAAGGCACCCGCCGGAAAAGGGGGGAAAAATGGCGGACAGCCTTGCTTGGCGACCCCCGTGAAATGGTCGATAGACCCCAAATGGGGTCGCGACCCATAGGTTGAGAACCGCTGCTTTAAAAGGCAGTATTAAGATGACTGTTTTGGAAAACTGTGTGGAAGACTGGCTAATTCTACATATGTATACAGGCATACACACACAAATCTCTTCAATCCATGGAGAAAGTACAATGCAGATGGCATGTTGCCAGCGTAGTAATCACTGGTTAAAAAAAAAAAATCTAATGGCAAACAAAATGTCTTAGAAACTCTTAGTTATACTATTTCCAAAAACTAAGACCATGAAAAAAATATTTTAGATTGGGGAGTGGTGATTGCTGATAGATTCCTTTCTAATTCACAGAGTTATTCTCAAGAAATATTCTTGAACGTATGAGGATTAGAAGTGTTGAGTCTTCTATGTAAATGGATACTTTAGGGAATTAAATCTGGGGGGACATATATGTGAGGAAATAAAAATTATAGAGAAGGATGAAAGGTGTCTTTTGTATTATTAAAAGAGAAATCTAATATAACATTTATTTTAAAATTATTTAACCAAACCCATTTGTTTCTCCCATTCAGTTTTAGAAAACATATTCTTACGTTAAGTATGACCTACACATCTCTTAACATTGTAGTCGAAGTGTTAATCCAATGGGAACATTTTTTTAGTTGATTCTAGATAAGAAATTTATAAAGAAAATGAGGAATCTTGACAGAAATCAAGGCAACCCCCTCACAGAGAGAGAGTTAGACCAGTGGAAATATTTTTTTTCCTCAAGTGATTATGGTGATTTGCTTTTTGCTGTTCTTTGCTGTTTTGCTAGCCATCACTGGACATTGCAATTTAGTATTTATAGTAAAATAAGAAAGAAGGCTGAGTTTTTATATACTGCTCTGGTTCTCAGCAACAATGTCTTTTAAGAGCAGGGACCTATGCCATAAATCATTTAGAAGGTTTTATATAGTCTTCTTCAAGAGGCTTTGGCCAAAAATGGACTATTTAAATAGGAAACTATTTAAACTGAAAAAATTGTATATGATAAACATGGGAACTTCTAAAGCTTTATCTGTTCATAAAGTATTCAGAAAGGCACATGCAGATATTTTTTTTCCACAACATTGCTCATACAATTTACATCAGGAATCAGTTGAGAGACAGAAAGATTAAAAAGAAATTTCTCACAATGAATGCTTGTTTTCTGAGTCACATGCAGAAAATGTCTACAATGGGATGGTGTTTTCCCGTGAAGCAGGGATGGGAAGCTTGAAAAAAATCAAGATGGTGGGTGCGACTGTGTGATCAAATCCCCACCCCATTTATACATCCATTGCATTGCATGGGGAAAAAGGATTGGGGTTTAGTTGTATGGTCACAGCTGTTTTCCATTGACTCTTTTGATGCTGCCTGAGAATATCCTGTGCAGACCTCAGTTTTTCTTTCCTATTTTCAAGGGATGCATAAAGAACTGCAGCGGACTGTGCAGGAGCCACCTCCTCATTGCTGAGCCAGAAGAAAATTCCCACAGGATCAAAAGTGCAGTATTAGCCTCACCTTTATCCCCTCACAGAAAGAAGACTTATGCTGAGTTTCTCCCTACTAACTAGCCTTTGTGTTAATTGCAGCACTTTGTATTAATTTAGCAACACTAACCTTTGACTGTCAGAAACAGTGACAGGTAGATTTCCATATTTTGATGAAAAGTATGAATTTAGTCAGCAAAAATTATTACATTTTGCATTTCCTTTTTATTTCATATCACAAAGACTTTTTTAAAAAAAACAACAACTCTCATTTCTCATGTAAAAGTGCAGTTGATTAATTTCACAGTCACTTGGTTGAGTTGGACGGCTATAGAAAATGAATGAATGAATGAATGATCAGTTAGTTCAAATTAGTGAAAAGTCACTTTATTGATAGAATCAATTCAAACTTACCTAACCTTTCGGTTATTAATTTTAGCCTGGGGTTGAGATGTCTAATACTTAATGTAAGTTATCACCAATTGTTCCTTTGCTTTCTCTTCTTAAGTCCTTGGAGTCCTTTGCTAAGAGCTACTGTTAATTCAGTTTTATGAAACAGAGGAAACGACAGGGAAGAAAGTCCTTTAAACATCAGACTTCTTATCCTTGTCCCAACCTGTTATTTCCAGACCAGAGAAGATTCAGTTCTGGGTCCCAGATGGAAAGGATCAGGGCCTCCATCAGGTTAAAAAAGAAGAGAAATCTGAAGAGAACTTGCAACTCCCAGGAGAAAAGGAGTTGTATTTCCTATAAAATATGTAAAATATATGCTACAGTCTTCTCAGTCTCCATTCTCATTCTTCATTCTCCAATCAGTGAAGTCTCTGCTATAAATGCCTAACTAATTTTGGATTGTGCTATAAACACAAAGCCCAAAAATAGAATGTTGTGGCCAGTGCAACAATCACTGGATGTCTAGAAGTTCATGAGCTAAACATTCAACATAATATGTTCCCATTTATGTCTATCATGCATAATCCCCGTGTGCTGTATGCCTTTTCCCAGACTGTTTGGGCAGCTGTTGCTGAAGAGGCCCCAGGCCTGAAAGAACATGGTCCAAACAGGGCTCCAAACTTAGAGCTTGTAAAAGTCAGGTCATAGTTGATGGATAAATAAATCCCATACTGATAGCCTAGTATTATTTTATCAGGGATCAGGCAAACTCAGTCCTCATCTAACATAATCACCATAAATTGGCCTGATTTCACCATAAATTGGCCTGATTTTTTTTCCATACATTCCATACATTCAATAGTACTTGTTCAACAAACGTGTTGTCTGAGTTTATATCCACTAATACAGATTTAATTTCTAATCCTTTATTCTTTCCTCTAGCCATTGATAAAATAAGTCCCAAGTTTGATAATATTCCGTTTCTTCTTTTTCTTTCAACCTCGAAGTCAGTCTATCCATCTCCGCACACTCTAGTATTTTTTTAATTATTTCTTCATCTGATGGTATTTCTTCATTTTTCCAAACCTGCACGAATATAATTCTTGCCGCTGTTGTTACATGTAGAATCAAATATATGCTTTGTTTATCAGTCTTTTCTGGCATTATACCTAATAAAAAAAAGTTCCGGTTCAAAATCTACATATTTTCCCAACATCTTTTCTAGCCATGTATGTATTTTTTCCCAATAACTCTTTGCTTTGGCACATGTCCACCAAACATGGTAATAAGTATCTGACTTATGTTTGCATTTCCAACATCTATCTGATAGATCTAATTTCTCTTTTTTGATCAACTGAGCTGCAGAGTGGCAAAATGATTACCAAGTGTTCTAAAAGACACATCATAACTCACATCCTACAACTAACTTACTAACTCTTAAAACTCCTAAAATTGTTTAAATACGCAGAAGGGAAACAATTACATTTCATATGCAGAAACTCAGTAACAGGCAAAAGTTCTCAGTGCTCTATATCAGTGTTTTTGAACCTTTGCAACTTTACGATGGATGGACTTCAACTCCCAGAATCGCTAACTGGGGAATTCTGGAAGCTGAAGTCCACCCATCTTAAACTTGCCAAGGCTGAGAAACACTGCTCTACATACGAGCAGCCTCTGATCTACTCTGAGATGATCCTTCCTTTATGTCACCTTTATTCTTTTGAATAAATTCAAAGGAATACAAATGCTAGTATTCTTGATTAAAAACCCTGCAAGAGTCTAAACAATATGGCCGTTAATCTTACAATGCACATGTGAGAAGCCCATTTGCCTTGCTTTCCTATACTTTCCTTTTTCGGGTTCTGCCATTCTAAGGGGGAGAGGGGCACCTATGGGTACTCTGCAGTGTACTTCCTTTGCTTTGTTCTACTCTCTCTTTGAAGTATCTTTCTTGAGCTGAGAATGGAATGTGCCTCTGGCCATCTGCTTATCTCCAAGCGGGGGAAGAAGCCACGGAGAAACCTGACAGCCTTGAGAATGGCACCTTATCGGTTCTTTCTCACAAAAATTTGACACCTATGGATTGGCTTATTTGCACTGGCCAGATGGACAGTTGGGGTGGGGTTTGAAAGGGTTCTTTAATATAACATTTTGCATGGAAAATCCTCAGATCTTGCCTACTATCCTGCTGTCAATACCTTCTAATAAAAGTTCCCATTGAAACAATGCAACTTTCAAGAGTTCTGCTTTCTTGGGAGGTTTAACTGAGGCAGGTGCTTACAGCACCAATCAATCCAGAAGAAGATTCAGGTTCCCCAAACAACTTTTGAGTTGGCAAAAAGTCTGCACGCTAGATTTGTTCCATTGGGACAAGTGAGGAAAGTGGATGAGCTAATAGTTCAAATACTCTACTTAACTTGTTTTCCTTGACCTCACTAAGTGTCTATTGCATATGTAGCAGGTGTGCTACTTCTGAAGCTTCAGTCTTTCTTTAGCTTTCTGCTATCAGAGAAAGAAAAAGATGAGAGTGGATAGCAATCTTTTCTAAGCTACCCTTTCAAAACATGGTAATCATGCGTGCCAGGCTCTTGTCTCTGCTCTTTATTGGCATCGCCTTATCTGGTTTGACTTGTTTAATAGGAGACCAATTTTCCCAAGCAGGCAAAGACACAAATCTGCATTCCAAACATAGGATCAGGACTTCTATGTACTTGAGATACAAGATTAATTGTAGGCAGTCTTCTGTCACTATGCATTTTAACTAAGTCAATTGAGTGCATGATATGTATTGAATGCAGTACAGATCACTTCTCCTATTGATCTCATAATTTTTTACTTGAAAAACCCATAAAAGTAATTTTCTTTTGTAGGCTCTATCATAACTAACTGCACCAAAGTCCTTGCTAGGAAAACTAGTATCTTAACCCTTCCGGTCAATCTGAACGTTTTGCTAGTTTAAGAAGTGGTCTACAATAACTGCATCCTAGAAGTGAGGATCCTGAAGAATCCTGCTGTAGGCTGAATGCATTTTGCTCAATAGAAAAGTCTGTAAAAACAACAAAGATGATTAGGGGACTGGAGGCTAAAACATATAAGGAACGGTTGCTGGAACTGGGTATGTCTAGTTTAACGAAGAGAAGGACGAGGGGGGACATGATAGCAGTGTTCCAATATCTCAGGGGCTGCCATAAAGAAGAGGGAGTAAAGCTATTCTCCAAGGCACCTGAAGGCAGGACGAGAAGCAATGGGTGGAAACTGATCAAGGAGAGAGCAACCTAGAACTAAGGAGAAACTTCCTGACAGAACAATTAACCAATGGAACAACCTGCCTCCAGAAGTGGTGAATGCTCCAACACTGGAAGTTTTTAAGAAGAGACTGGACAGCCGTTTGTCTGAAATGGTGTAGGGTTCCTGCCTGGGCAGGGGGTTGGACTCGATGACCTCCAAGGTCCCTTCCAACTTTATTATTATTATTAT
>NW_015386547.1:352731-362988 GCF_001527695.2 Protobothrops mucrosquamatus
GCAAAAATGGTAATTGAGATATTCCTATTCCCTCAATAATTTGAAGAAATGATACAGATTTGAGAAAACAATCATGAAATTAAAGAAGTGATTGAAGCTATATAAAACATTGCTGAAAAATCTCAGTCCAGGAAATCCAGCCATCTGAAGAACAGCCAAACTGCAGTGACAGTAGAAGCCACAACTGGCAGAAGCTTCTATTTTATAAAACTATTTAAAATATACAAGCTGAATTCAATTTTAACTTGGTCTCTTTGATTTTAGAACTCAATTCCTACCCATCAAATGCAGTGTTTTTCAAACTTGGCAACTTTTAAGATGTGTAGACTTTCATTCTCAGAATTCCCCTGACAGCATGCTGACCAGGGAATTCTGGGAGTTAACTCCACAAGTTTGAAAAATACTGGTCTAGTATTTCTAGATCTTTTTTATTCTCCTCTCAATGTAATGCTTTAATTCTTACCAAGTTAGCCATAAAAGATACCTGAAAGTCCCAGGAAACTAGGTAAAATTAAGGAAGCAAAAACTACCCAGCTTCCAGTAAGATGTCTTTAACGTTAGTCTGGATAAATATAAAAATTTGGAATCTCTTAGAGGAAATTTCCCAACAGATAATTAATTAAGACAGTTTCTGAATTATTTAAAACTTTTTATCCATAGTTTTTTGCCTGATGGGGTAAGTTGCTTTTGATTAAATAAGTTGTCAACTAACTTGCTTACGATTGTCTTGTGATTGTTTTTGTCTGTTCTCTCTTCCATTCCTTTCCAAGCCTTTCAACAATGTCTCATACTCTGCTTTGGACAGAATATCCAGCTTTAAGAAATTTTGATGTTGCTTCAAAACAGCGGTTCATCTCCATCTTCCAAATATTATATTGTTTCCTCATGTTGCCTCTTATCAATTCATGTTCACCTATATTTTTCTTTCATACATTCCCAGTATTCCTGTCACTTGATTTTCCAACTTCCAAGGACTTCTTCCAAAAAGACAAGCTTCTCCATTTCCTGATATTTGAATCCTTGTGAATGTTCAATCCTGCCAACTTCATGAATTGAGATATTCTAAGACAGAATCATTCCAAATTTCATAAGCAACATTCCATGGTTATATAACTTCATGCACTGGAGACTTTGATACTTGAACATGATATAATTCTGATATTATTCCTGCCACGGATTGCTGTGATGTCTCAGCGAATTATTTTAAGTTGATAAACGAATGGAAGAGTTTGTGCTAGATAAAATATTTGGGAATTATAGTTTTATTCCATTAGGCTTATTGAGTTCAAATGATTTGTTTTGCATAGAACCATGATTTTAAACCACCCCCATTCAAAGGTTTTGATACTCCTTCTGTTGATGTAATAGACAAATGTATATATCAGACCTACCCACATAGATAGCCTTTTAATTGTATATGAAACCATAGATGGATTCAGATGTGGTGATGTCACCAAGTTGAGGATTAAACTTCTCATCTTTCAAGAAAAAAATAACTAGTGATTTCATGTACAGCTGTTAGATTGTCCAATATCAAAGACAATTTGAGTGATTTTGATAATTTTGGTGGGACCATTGCCCAAAAGAGTTGTTTTAGGGAGCACATTGAGTGTACTACTACCTGAATGAATGAATTGGTCTCTCAACCAGTTTATTGGATCTCAAATAGCAGAACAAGGCTTAGGTGTTGTACTGCTTCATATGCTCTTTTGAGACGATTTTGAAACTGATGCTTGGATTTCTCTGTGTTTCAGGTTCTGCAGATAAATTTCCCCCTTTGCTTTAGTTTCAGTCATGCTGAACAGAGTTCTATCTCTGAACATATTACATTATATTTATATAAAAATGTAGCTTCTGCCCTTCCCCTGGATATGCCTAATGTTTATATATGGGAACCTGTTATATATTACACTAGCAGGTGATAACTATCTTTTAATTAATACTTTTTTTGCTATGTGAACCTATTGTATAACGTATCTGCTGGAATGGAAAATAAGAACAGAGTTCTTGTCTTATATTGTAGGCCCCTTTTTAATTTGCTGTGGCTATCTAGTTCTCCCCAGATTTGATAAATATAGTTCCAATCATGCATAATCAATGCAACCACTACATCTGTTAGATATATTTTTGGGATGAGTCTTTGAGTGAGGCTTGACTTCTGGTGACTTCCTGGATAAGCCCATGAAGTTTTCTTGGCAATATTTCTGGACTGCCCATCTCCTTCCTAGCGCTGAGAGAAAGTTATTGGCTGAGGTCACACTGATGGCTTTGTGCCTATATCAAGACTAGAATACATGGTCTTCAGATTCTAGCCTAATGCTTTTAACCACTACACAAACTGTCTCTCAATATGATGTACATCAGCTATTATAAAAGTAGCATAAAACTAGAGCATTTTCTTTTGCAAGAACAAACTCCAAGAGCAACATGAAGTTTAGGTCTCCTATGAAATCCAAAGCATTTCAGATTCAACCTTGGAATAAAATATTGATTGATTGCTTAGGTGTCATCAAATTGGGATCAATTCTTAGCAACCACGTAGATAGATTTTATTCAGGAGAAAAATCTGTTCCCATTCCCATCTGAATGGAAATTATAATATTTTATCTACATATTTATTGATGGGAAAACTCATCCAATATATACCAATTAGAGGACAGGATGCAAATTACTGTTTTATCTTCCAAAACCAGCAGATTAAATGTACCTAGATGAACCAAGAACATGAAACACAAGATTATACAGAATTTTCGATCAAAGCAGTTTGAACATGTGTATACATTAACAGGAAGCCCCTGTGGGGAAAAAATTGTTTTCCAGCTTTACTGCTGATAGGGAATGAGATAAGTAGATAAGAGAGACATATCCTCATAGTATGAAAACATTACTTTGAAAGGCAACATAGCAACTATGATTTACGAGAGGTGTCAAGGCTCTAATTGTTATCACAAGCTGACCGTGTCTCATTGTGGAAAGATGGAGAGAGAAGCATAACAAGACTCATCCTTGTATCCTCCTTTCAAGATAAGTTCTTTAATCAATTAGTCACTGAAGGAACAACATGGCAGAGCAGTAATCATATCATTCTTAATGTTGACATTAAGAGAAATACAACTAAAAGCATGTAATTCTATACTTGTATAAGCAAGCATTTGGTCACATGATTGTGTTCTTATTCCAACTCTTCATATTAATGATATGTTGAAGAACAGAATGGAAATGAATGCTATAAAGGTTACTGTCCCCTCAAAAAAGAAGAGAAAAATATAAATGAAGAGAAAATATTGAAAATTGCTGCAGCAGTAAATGGTACAATTGGAAAATGTTAAATATGGATGGGGTTTGGTTATGGAGTGACTGATCTACTCATGTTTCTTTTTTCCTTCTATTGAGTTCTGTCAACTGAATAAAGACAGCCTCCCTGTGATTGGAAGAACACTATTATTCAAAAGAATTCTTTTATTATGAAAGGGTAACAAGGTGGCAATGAACAAATTTGGGAACTGCAGTGTGCATTTACAGTAGGCAAGAGTTGTAGGGATCAGATTTTTGCTCTTCAACGAGTAACTGAGAATTTTTAATGCAAGAATTTAATGTTTATTGCATGATAAAATGAATAGGCTTACATTATGGAATTGCATAAATATGGAGTGAAAACTTAATTGCTGGGTGTGATAACACCATTATATGACTGCATAGTCAAACAACTGATTCCATAGGTTAGAAAATTAGAAGCCTCATAACCCTTTCTCAGAAGTAATTTTGGTCCCCACATACTGGTCCAGTATGATAGCTCCTGCTATCACTGCTTAGTTTCCAGGAGGCAACTCTCCCAAGCCAGTGGGTGACAGAAGGCTTTCACAGTCTTTGCTGCCATTCTGGTGATTAAAAAAAGTAAAAATGAAGAAAATGAAATATATTCAATATTTCTACTTATAATATATAAGCAAGTGATTAAAAGGTTCCTTGAGAGATAGATAGATAGACAGACAGACAGACAGACAGACAGACAGACAGACAGACAGACAGACAGACAGACAGACAGACAGACAGAATTAGAATCTTTTCCAGACAGCTAGGTCTCCATAAAATGTGTCCAAAGTCAGCATAATTTGAGCCTAGTCCCCAATTCTAGGATAATTTGTTTGGTAATCCATTTGTTAGTTTCTTAGTTGGGAAGTGCACTTTCGGGACTCTTCCCCTACATCAAAGTTCAAAAGCACCAATACTTTTCTTATCCTGCTTCTTCAAAGCCCAGCTTTCACTTTCCAGAAAGTCGTAGGGATAACCATTGCTTGCATTAGTTTGTTCTTATAGGTATAGATCTGTCACAGCATCTCAATAATTTTTCCAAAATATCAGCAATAATGTTTGTGTTCTAATCAGCAGAAGAACTGGGAGTAGAGGCATATAGTCATAAATATATAATTATTAGAAAGATTCAAAGTAGATAAAATCAGTTAGGGTTTTGATTAATCTAAGATTGAGAATGAAATAGAATTATGTACAAATGATGAATATGCAATCATTAAAATGTATAAATTATTATTGAAATTTGAAACAGAAGTACAAGTGAAAGCATTTATGAGAAAATGGACTAAAAACTTTGGTTATAATATACAGATGGAACAATGGGAAAAATATGTAACTGAAATCACTGAAATGGATACTATGTTATAATTTTAACAAAGATTTTTTTTAATAAAATGGTGTGTGGTTGGTATATGTTACAAAATAAATTGTCTAGAATGCATAAAGGCACTTCAAACATGTTAGAAATGTAAACAGTAAGAAAGGACATAACGTGTTTGTGGACAGATTTTTAAAAAGCTAGAAAATTCTTGACTCAGAAGATTAATATATAATTGAAATCAGAGGTTCTTCTCTTAGTACCTATGGATAAACAGTTGGAAAAAAGTAATGGAACTTTTTTATACCTGATATACCAGATCATTGTATGCACAAAATTGGAAAGATTTGATATTACACGCAGTGGCAAAATGATGAAAATTGATGAGTTGTTCAAAAGGAAATAAATGGTTGAGATGCTTAAATTAACTTCTTTGATTAATTGATTGGGAAAAAATGTATTATCTACATTTATTGCTAGCAGAAGACCTCTGACTTTTTGCATGAAACAGAAAAAAAACCTAAATTTATGATTCACTTAATCCTAATTACTAAGGATTTACTCAATATAATTAATGTTTAATTAATATAGAAAAGAGAAATGTAAGTTGTAATCATTCAATAAGAAGCAAACTTATAATTGTACTTGTAACTGCTGAAAAGAAGATCAGAAACTCTTTGTATCTTTTGTCTTTCTTTTCTATTTTTCTTTAACTTTTCCCCCTTTCTTGCACTTTGAAGCTTTCTCTTTGATTGATTTCTCTTCCTTTTCCTTGTTTGATATTAGTTCATATTAGTTTTTATTTTCTTTTTTAAAATCTTTAATAAAATTATATCTAAAAATAGCATCATTTTTCGGTGTTCCTCAGCCTTTTCTAAAGCCATCTTGAACGTTTTATGTATTTTCTTTCATGTCAGGCTCCAGTCAGGGAGTGTTATTTTCCTAGTTTGTGAAATTAAGGATATGGTACGATAGTTTGTACAGTTTGTTAAATGTCCCCATTTGTTTTTTTTTTTAAAGGAATGTAAAGTGACCTCTTCCAAGCTGTTGGCTTCTCCTGCACAGTATGAACCTTTGTGACTTTTTACTATTGTCATTAAAGCAGGGGTCTTCAAACCTGGCCCTTTTATGACTTGTGGACTTCAACTCTCAGAATTCCTCAGCCAACCATGACTTGTGGGAGTTGAAGTCCACAAGTCACAAAAGGGCCAAGTCTGAAGACCCCAGCATTAAAGTGATCATGCATCTATAGCATCTTCTTGAATCACTTCTGCCCAATATGGCTGTCAGCATTTTTTGCTCGTTCCTCCCAGCACAGCAGGACTTTTGGATGAAGGGGAGCTTATTCCAAATTATTTAATTTATATTTCTAATTCCATAATTTTAATACAGGTATAGGGGGAAAAAAGAACTATGTATGCCATTTAGAGTTCCTGGAGGAAAGGCATGATATGACTCCAATAAAAACACTCTAAGTTTAAAAAAAAGATATAGGATTCAGCATGACTTTAAAAACCCAAGATAATTGTAAAACATATTTTTACTAATAATAATAATACAATTTTCTATATTATTCTTCTGTCTTTCAAATAACTGTTATATCTTGACATACATAAAGATAAAGACACATTATTGTATGTATGTAATGTATTGTTCTGCAATGTATTTGTGCCTCACAAATGACCTCTTCCAGCTGCTAATCAGAAAGGATTTACTGCTTCCTATCTCAAGACAAGTAAAGCATCTCTAAAGAATAATCTTCTCATTTATCCAAAATGCACTGCCTAGGTAACTAATTCAAAATGCAGTACAAATGCACTTAAAGTTATCTAAGTATTCGTGATTATCTAGAATATTATCTAGTGTTATAAAGAAGAATATTTGTTGACTAAGTCAAACAATCAATAGTTGTCCTTACTGACCGATTAATTACTCTCCTTGCTGCCTAAGGGCAGGTCCTTTCCTGATTGCACTTGAACATGGACAGGTTCTGAAGTGATATTTCCTTCTTTTATTGGAAGATTGTAAAGAAATTACTAATTTCTTCCTTCCTGTACCCTGCCCATTTCATCTACTTGGTTACTGCCTGAAATCCCTGGAACTGAAATACATGGAAATGTTGAATCTAGCTTCCCATCCCTCTCAGGAAATGGAGTTCAGCTAAAGCCCTGGTTAGATTTGTGTGTGTGTGTGTCCAATTTTAGCTATATATGGATCTTGAATGTTTTCAATGCTGTCTTCAGGTGGCTTTGCTAGTCTGAAAAGCTCACCCAAATGTTGTCTAGGGCTGGAGAGGGTGGGGTGAAATGCTTCTAATGGCAAAGGCATGTAGCTTCAGTAGTGCAGAGGAAAAAGTGACAAAGGGGTGTTGAAAAGGAAGGTTAAATGATAAATTCTCTCCGGTAGGGTGAACTGTAGCTGAACAAAAGGAAAAAAAATCCCAGCAGCAGCTGTAGTGACAAGCTCTGTGAACAAAATGAATTTGAAGCTTACCTCCTTTTGTATAGCTGACAGTTTATATGTTAATTGTTTTCCCCCCTCCCAGTTGTTAACACCTGTATTGATCTGAGTCACTTTGGTCAACACTACACAGAAGCAAGCAAACACAGGTGGAAGCATTTGAGCCGTTTTTATACTGTAAATAGATAATAATCTAAAAACTAATTTTCTTCTTACTAAGACCCTTCCAATACATCCTTCCACATCTTAGATTTAACATATAGTTAGATTTCACTTTTCTGTTGAATGTTGGCCACTTTCAAGCTGTGCTACAACTTTCCAAATTTCCAG
Organism: Protobothrops mucrosquamatus; assembly: GCF_001527695.2. NCBI lineage: Eukaryota > Metazoa > Chordata > Lepidosauria > Squamata > Viperidae > Protobothrops > Protobothrops mucrosquamatus. The sequence goes on from NW_015386547.1 coordinate 360,152, forward strand.
CAAGCATGAACAATGCTACCAAGTGAAGGTTGATCAATTTCTTCATTTTTATTTTATTTTAATTTATTTGGTGCCCTTGAATCAGTGTTGATCCCTGATAACTGTCTAGGCCCTTCAGTTTTCTTGGCAAGGGTTTTTAGGAAGGAGTGGTTTGACGTTGCCTGCTTCCAGGGATGAGAGAGAGTGACTGTTGGCTCAAGGTCATCCAACTAACTTTATATCCAAAATAGATGGTCATTTTAGACTATTAGCAGAATGGCCATCTATACAAAATGTCCTAGTTGTCCTGAAGATGTCAATATCATAGAATCATTAAGTTGGACAGGGTCAACCATGGAGTCCAACTCCTTGCAAGAATGCAATTTAAAGATTCCCGTCTCCAACAGATGTTTGTCCAACCTCTATTTAAATCAGTGGTTCTCAACCTTTTTAATGCCGCGACCCCAACCGATCGTAAGTCGAGGACTAAACCGGTCGTAAGTCGAGGACTAAACTGGTCGTAAGTCGAGGACTAAACCGGTCGTAAGTCGAGGACTACTCAACCGGTCGTAAGTCAAGGACTTTCCCTGCCCGGGAGCGCCGCGCATGCGTGGTTCCGCCCCCTGCGCCGGCCGAGGCGTAGCTGGCAAGTGGCAGAGACGGAGCAGGCCGACCACCAGCTGGCCCAGCCCAAGGGAGGTAAGGCACCCGCCAGAAAAGGGGAAAAAAATGGCGGACAAAAAAAATGGCGGACAAAAAAAATGGCGGACAGCCTTGCTTGGCGACCCCCGTGAAATGGTCGATCGACCCCAAATGGGGTCCCGACCCACAGATTGAGAACTACTGATTTAAATTATTCAACAAAAGAGAACACTAAAAAGCTCTTATCATTGGGGTGTTTTTCTCATATTTTTCTCCTAAAATATGCAGTATATACTGTATGCTTTTTCCTCAAAAATGGACCAAATACAGACATTTCTAAATGCTTCTCCTCCTGGAAGGTGGTCCTTCTGGAACATGATATCCAAGAAAAGTGTTCCCCCAGGTCTTCATTCATTTGAGGATGCCAGTAGCTTTCAATAGGGTTGTTTTCTTTTTACAGTAACCAAAGAGATGAAATGGGCATGAGTCAGGAAGGAAGAAATTAGTAATTTCTTTACAATCTTCCAATAGAAGTAGGAAATATCACTTCAGAACCTGTCCATGTTCAAGCGCAATCAGGAAAGGACATGCCCATAGGCAGCAAGGAGAGTGATTAATTGGTCAGTAAAGACAATTATTGATTGTTTGACTTAGTCAACAAATATTCTGGCATTCTCTGCTCACTGAACTGGATAGAAAATGTATGAATGTCAAGATTAGCATTAAGAAATATTCACAAACTAATTTAATTTCCTTTAACCCCATGTTTGGATAACAGAATGGATAATGACATAAGATAATGACATATTCATTCATTTGAATACCCTCTTAAGTCAACTGTATTAAAACTCCTCAGTTAAAGTTTTTAAAATATCATTCGCTTTAGGACTTGGACAAGTAAATGAAAGGACAGCACCGAGGGCATGATGTAATAATAAAATATAGCACTTCTCAAAGAGAGAGAGGTTTAAATATATCTATTTTTATAATTCTAAGGAGAGTGAAACCCTATAAAAAGAATCCTCCATCAAGTAATGCAAAATGTCATCTTTATTTCAACCACTGCAGCCATTTTTCACTCCTGTTTTTATTGCTTTTAAATAAAACATTGATCAAATCTGCTCTTCCTGGAAAGTTTTACTATGGCATTTTGGATGTATTTTTAACTGCTGACAAGAGCAATTCTTTCTTGGATATGCTTGGGCATTATGTGATTTTTCACCCACTATGTAGAAAAAGCATTTTAATGCAAACCCATTAATGTTACAAACTACCTGAGTGCCCATTCTGAGAAAGCACTTTCCCCACTGCCCTGTTAATCCTACCTTTTGTTCCTTAACTCCTGCAGGGAGTGTCTCTCCTTGTATTTTACTGCCCATCAATTGAAATGATCTGGGGATTTCCTCTGGTTATACTATAACCAAAAAAAAAAGCTTAGTCTGTTGTCAGTGACAATAAGAGTTTCTTGATAGTGACACCTGGCTGTCAAACAGTAATTCCATGGAGGTTAAATTTGAATCAACACTGCCTAGTTTGGGGGCCTGGAAATGGTAATGAGAAAGCCCTATTAGGAACACTTACAGTATCTAGACCTGGTTTGTTTAGCCAGTACAAAAGACAACTGAAGAGAAATAATCTTCAGATATACAAAGGCTGTCACACAGAAGAGAGAATGGATTTACCATCTATTATCCTTGAGGGCAGGACTAGAACTAGTGGTTAAAACTATGAGGAAGCAGGCTAAACATCAGTAGGAACTTCCTGATTGTACATCCTGTAAGTTAATAGAACAGGCTAAATAATAATAATAATAATAATAATAATAATAATAATAATAATAATAATAATAATAATAATAAAAATAATTTTGGAAAACTGCAAGAAAAGGAAGACCAACCTGAATGTGGCATGGATTGACTACAAAAAGGCATTTGACTCTCTGCCACATGACTGGATAATCAGGTGCCTAGAAATAATGGGAGTCAGTAGAAACATCAGAAAATTTGTGCAAAGATCAATGGCACAATGGAAGACACAGTTGCAGGTCAATGGTGAGAGACTGGGAGAGGTTAACATCAAGAGAGGAATATTTCAAGGAGATTCATTATCACCATTACTATTTGTTACTGCACTGTTTCCTCTGTCAACAATACTGAATAACTCAGGACATGGCTATCAAACATCAAAAACATCTGCCAGACTATCCCACCTCCTTT